>NW_027331929.1:753947-904182 GCF_048418815.1 Hemitrygon akajei
GGTTTTTACTATCCTCCTTTATATTCTTGGCTAGCTTACCTTCGTACCTCTTCTCTTCTCTCCGTAATCTTCTGTTGCTCTTCAACATTTTTCCAATCCTCTGGTTTCCCGCTCATATTTGCAACGTTAAACTTCACTTTTATTTTTATGCTGTCCTTGACTTCCTTGTTAGCCACGGTCACCCCCTACTCCCCTTAGAATTTTTCTTCCTGTTTGGAATGATCTGACACTGCAGCTTCTGTATTATTCCCAGAAATACCTGTCATTGTTGTTCCACTGTCATCCCTGCTACGGTATCCTTCCAGTCAACTTTGGCTAGTTCCCTCCTCATGGCTACATATTCCCCTTTGTTCAACTGTAATACTGACACTTTCGATTTTCCCTTCTCCCTCTCAAATTGCAGATTAAAACATCATATTATCGTCACTACCTCCTAATGGCTATTTTTACCTAGAGTTCCCTTATCAAATCTGGTTCATTACACAACATTAACTCCAGAATTGTTTTCTCCCTGGTAGGCCCCAGTACAAACTGCTCTAAAAATCCATCTCGGAGGGACTCCCCAAATTTCCTGCCTTCAGGTCCAGTACCAACCTGATTTTCCCAGTCTACTGTTACGAAGGATGAACAACGCCGATGGGCAGAAGGGTACAGAGTTGCCCATATTTTTTCCCTCCCTGGGAGAATTACAAACCGTTACTGTTGCCATGCTGCGAATGAGAAAAAGAGATGGAACAAAAACATACTGGGACTGGAACATTTGCTTCAGATAAGGGAGAGATAACACCGGGAGAGTGAGAGACTTGTTATTTCACCATATTATGACTCTTGTAAGACTTATGGCTCCGGAGAGGGCTGTTACCTTGGTACTATTTTGTTCATTAAAATTCCTCAGTGGACAGCCGGAGTGGGGCTGGTTTGATGGACTAAGCCATTCAAAACTGATTGACACCTGAGACCACGTGAGTAGGGTTAAAGTGAGGTCTGGGAAGACACCCTTCAGACACACCAAGGGACTCACTACTGAGCACTGCTTAAGTGTTGGAACCTACGAGAAGGTGTGGGGCATCGGAGATCGAACTACGCGATCGTCAATTTTAGCTCACAGTGTTTATAGCGAGGCCGGTGGGGGCTTGTATGTGTGTCCATCCTAGCCTGGGTGACGAGTCCACCATAGAAGAACAGTCTAGATAAAGGCGAGAGGGGTCATATCTGAATGGCCGCAACAACATATCGACGGATCAAGAACGTAAAGGAAGGTTTGACTGACAGCAGCTGTCACTGTTTGCTCGCCCTCTCTCTCTCTCTCTCTCTCCTCTCTCTCTCTCTCCTTCTCCTCTCTTCTCTCTCTCTCTCCTCATCCTCTCTCCTCTCTCTCTCTCTCTCTCCTCGTCTCTCTCTCTCTCTCTCTCTCTCCCTCCCTCCAACGGTTATAACAAAAGAACCAACAACTACCTCAGCCTACATGAACTGAACTGAACTTCATACTTTCCCATGATAATTTATTATCCCTTAGACAACGATAGAGCTTGTTTATTATTGATTATTATTATACCCACACTTTTAGGTTTAGTATTGCTAACGTGTATTATCTGTTATATTTGCATTGTTGATATTGATTTGTATATTTTACTAATAAACACAGTTTTGAAAATAGTACCAGACTCTAACGGATACATCTATCCTTTGCTGGTAAGACACCCACTTACTACCAACATATTGAAATCCCCATCACAACCGTAGCATTACCTTTGCAACATGCTAATTTTGGCTCTCAATTCAACTTGCAAACCTATATCCAGGCTACTATTTGGGAGCCTGTAGATAACTCCCATTAGGGTCTTTTTGCCCTTACAATTTCTCAGTGCTCTCCATATAGACTCTACATCTCCTGATTCTATGTCAGCCCTCGCAAGGGACAGAATTTCATTTCTCACCAGCAGAGCCACCACACCAACTCTGCACACCTGTCTGTCCTTTCGATAGGACGTATACCCTTGTGAATTGATTTCCCAGTGAAAGTGGCAGATGCGTTTAACTCGGAGAAGTGTGAGGTGATACACTTTGGAAGGACAAACTCCAAGGCAGAGGAGAAAGTAAATGACAGGTTACTTGGTAGTGTGGAAGAGCAGAGGAATCTGGGGTACATGTCCACAGATCTCTGACAGATGCCTCCAGATTGATAGGGCAGTTAACAAAGCTTATGGAGTGCCAGCATTCATAAGTCGAGGGTCCGAGGTTTAGTATCGCGATGTAATGATGCAGCTCTATAAAATCCTGGTTTGGCCACACTTGGAGTACTGTTTCCAGTTCTGGTCGCCTCACCAGAGGAAGGATGTGGAAGCATTGGAAAGGGTACAGAGTAGATTTACCAGGATGCAGCCTGGTTCAGAGAGTATGCATTCTGATCATTGATTAAGGGAGATCGGCTTTACTCTTTGCAGAGAAGCAGGATGAGAGCAGACATGATAGAGGTATACAAGATATTAAGAGGAGTACACAGAGTGGACAGCCAGCGCCTCTTCCCCAGGGCACCACTGCTCCGTACAAGAGGACATGGCTTTTAAGGTAAAGGGAGGGAAGTTCAAGGGGGATAGTAGACGAAGATTTTTCATTCAGAGAATGGTTGGTGCATGGAATGCTCTGCCTGAGTCACTGGTAGAGGCAGATACACTTGTGAAATTTAACAGACTACTAGACAGGTATTTGGAAGAATTTAAGTTGGGAGTTTATATGTGGGCAAGGTTTAGGAGTCGGCACAACATTGTGGGGCCGAAGGGCCTATACTGTGCTGTACCATTTAATGTTCTTTGTTGTAAAATTGCCATACATTTCTTATTCGTCATTTCCACCCAGAAAGCCTCACTTAGAGGAATTTTCTTGCCAGTCCTGCTGTCCACTGTGGTAACATTTTTCTCAGCCTAGTAATGTCACCCCTCCTCCCTTCAATTCCTTCCCGCTTTCCTCATGACTAAAAATAGAGAAACCCGAAATATAGTGTTCTCCTGCTTGCTCCTCCTACACCCAATTCTCAGAAATGGCTGCAATGTCATAATTCACGTATTGAATCATTCCCTGATCTCAGCCACCCGCCGTTCTTTAAAATTTACTGCAGTGAAACATACGGAGCTGAGGACACCAGTCGCATTATGCATAAACTCTTGCTATCTGCCTTTTTATGAGGTCTTACCAACATCTGTCTCCATATCGACTCCGCTATTTGCTCAGG
Organism: Hemitrygon akajei; assembly: GCF_048418815.1. Taxonomy (NCBI): domain Eukaryota; kingdom Metazoa; phylum Chordata; class Chondrichthyes; order Myliobatiformes; family Dasyatidae; genus Hemitrygon; species Hemitrygon akajei. The sequence continues at coordinate 757,177 of NW_027331929.1, forward strand.
AGCTCTGAATCACATTCCCCTTCACCTCGAGTTCAACAACTCTCCAAAAAACTCTCATGCGCAGTGCTGACAAACCTTCCCGCTGGGATATCAGTTCCCTCCAGTTGAAATGTAAATAGTTTCCATCTCATCTATACAGATCCCACCTTCCTTGGAAAAAAATACAATGTTTCCAAATTTTGGAGCCCTCCCATCTACACGACGTGCTAAACTGTATGGTCTTCCTATGTCTGGACACACTGTGACGGGTAGTGGTCCTGTTTTTTAATTTAATAGCTAAATCCTGACCGCACTTTGCAAAACCACCTCCCCATACATACCCATTACATTTGTACATATATGCTGCTCACTCTCTCACTTAAGAATCATAGAGAAGGAATGGTGTGCTGAGAAATGGGGAAGGAAGTCGAGGAGAGTGGGGCCACAGAAAGGGTGTTCAGATTGCAGCCGTTTGAGCAGAAGATGTGATTTACAATTTCTTGCTCCCTACCTCTGATCGGAGTCTGGTTAAACACCGAAATCCACTGACCCGTGACCAGGAGTCACAGACAGAGCAAGAATCACTCCATCAAATCCCATCGCACACTCCTGGAAATATATACTGAGTAACGCTCCCTCCGGAACGTCCCCATAAAAACACTGCCGGGGTCAGACACAGAGTGTAGCACCCTCCACATTGTCCCAACACAGACTCGGGTGTCTTACAAGGAGTGAAGCTCCGTCCACACCGTCCCAGCACACTCTACCAGGGTCAGATAACCCCGCGAAGCTCTCTAAATATCATCCCATCTCAATCTCGGGGTCAGACATGAAAATACCTCCCGCACCATCGCAGCACACTCTACGAGAATCAGAAGAAGTACGAAACCCCTCCTCCATTCTCCCCCACTCACCAATACCCAGCTTTTCGGCTTTCCAGTAGTCTTGAATCGTGTGTGTCTCTCGGAGATGGTGTGTGTGTGTGGGAGCGGATTGTGTGCTGCCGTTAGAGGAAGGAAGGGGAAGAGAGAGGAGGCCAGGGAAAGGGTGGTGAGACTGCAAACACTGACGCAAGTGGTGTGGAATCCATATGACCCGGCCTGTGCATGCAGAGTTGTGGAAAGATTCAGAACCTGGCGATCGATAGCCATGGTCCGGGGGGAGGTGAAACACCAGCCATCATCTCCCCCTCATACTCCCCACAATTGCCTGTGTCACAGAGTGGGAGGAGAGTGGAGTGACGACGTAGATGGGGAGCGGTTAGCACATGGAGTGTATCACCGAGACGGGGGAGGGGCGTATGGTACGTACGGATGTTGGAGATGGCGAACCGTGCAGAGGGGGGGTTTGGGTCCACGGAGACGGGGTTGCTGTAAGCGAGCGATGGGTGACGGAGGCGGGAGTGATGTACTGGAGACAGTTTGTGACGGTGACGGGAAGTAGTGTAGGAGAGGGAGAGTTTGACAGATTTGTGGAGGGATTTTGCAGAAGGAGGGTGTTATATATTCGGAGTGAAGTGTTTTCGATTGTTTTCGAATTACAGTGCAGGTTAACTTTCTCCAAATATGACCTCCGTATCACACCCTCGGCTTCCCGAATGACCATGAGTTCATCCAGTTCCATTTCCAACTCCTCAACCGAAGCTGGCAACTAGAGGCACTTCAGACCGTAAGACCATAGGACAAAGTAGCTGAAGTCTGCCATTTCGGCCCATCGAACCTGCTCCGCCATTTTATCATGAGCTGATCCAATCACTCTTTTAGTCCCCCTCCCTCGCCTTCTCACTATAACCTTTGATGCCCTGGCTACTCAGATACCTATCAATCTCTGCCTTAAATACACTCAATAACTTGGCCTCCTCTGCCGCAGGTGGCAACAAATTCCATTGATTCACACATCCTGTGGCTAAAAAAAAAGAAAATATTCGCATCTCTGTTCTGAATGGGCGCCCTTCAATCCTTAAATCATTCCCACTAGTAATAGTCTCCCCCACCATGGGAAACAACTTTGCCACATCCACTCTGTCCATGCCTTTCAACATTCCAAGGAGTACAGTCCAAGAGCGGCTCAAACGTTCCTGATATGTTAAACCTCTCAATTCCCGGGCTCATTCCAGTGAATTTTCTCTGAACTCTCTCCCAACGTCAGCGCATCCTTTCTTAAATAAGGAGCTTAAAAATGCACACAGTACTCCAAGTGAGTACTTACCACTGCCTTGGTAGAGCCTCAACATCACATCCCTGCTCCTATACTCTGTTCCTCTAGAAAGAAGACAATAGTCAATAGACAACGGGTGCAGGAGTAGGCCATTCGTCCCTTTTCAAGCCAGCACCGCCATTCAATGTGGTCAGACTGATCATCCACAATCAATAACCTGTTCCTCCTTCTCCCCATATCCCTTGACTCCGCTATCTTTAAGAGCTCTATCTAACTCTTTCTTGAAAGCATCCAGAGAATTTGCCTCCCCTGCCTTCTGAGGCAGAACATTTTATAGATCCCCAACTCTCTGGGTGAAAAGGTTTTTTCCTGAACTCCGTTCTAAATGGTCTACACCTTATTCTTAAACTGTGCCTCTGTTTCTGGACTCTCCCAATATCAGGAGCATGTTTCCTGCCACTAGCGTGTCCAATACCTTAATAATCAGATATGTTTCAATCAGATCCCCTCTCATCCTTCTAAATGCCGGTGTATACAAGCCCAGTCCCTCCAATCTTTCAACATATGACTGTCCCGAAAAACCCGGGTCTCAACCTTGTGAAATGGTGCTGCACTCCCTCAATAACAAGAATGACCTTCCCCAAATTTGGAGACCAAATCTGAACACAATACTGTAGGTGTCGTCTCACCAGCGCCGTGTGCAACTGCAGAAGATCCTCTTTGCTCCTGTACTCAACTCCCCTTGTATGAAGGCCAACATGCCATTAGCTTTCTTCACAGCCTGCTGTACCTGCATTATTATTTTCAGTGTCTGATAAATAAGGACACCTAGATTTCGTTGTTCTTTTCCTTTTCCTAACTTGATACAATTCAGATAGTAATCTGACTTGCTGATCTTGCCACCAAAGAGGATAACCTCACCTTTATCCACATTAAACTGCATCCGCCATGCCACTGCCCACTCACCCAATCTGTCAAAGTCACCCTGCATTCTTCTCCTGCTAACATCCTCCTCATATTTCACACTGCCACCCCAACTTTCTGTCATCTGCAAGTTTCCTAATGTTACTTTTAATCCCTTCATCTGAATTGTTAATGTATATTGTAAATAGCTGCGGTCCCAGCACCGAGCCTTGCAGTACCTCTCTAGTCACTGCTTGCCATTCTGAAAATAACCGTTAATCCCTACTCTTTGCTTCCTGTCAGCCAACCAACTTTATATCTATGTTAGTACTCTACCCCCAATACCATGTGCTCTATTTTTGGCCACTAATCTCCTATTGTGGGGCCTTATCAAAGGCTTTTTGAAAGTCCATATACACTACATCCACCTTGTCCATTTTCATAGTTACATGAAAAAAAATCCAGAAGATTTGTTTTGCGTGTCCAGACAATAGGTGCGACCGCCACACCACACCACCCAACACACATACCACAGATCACAGACTCAGTAACCGATCTCTCTCTCTCTCTCTCTCTCTCTCTCTCTCTCTCTCTCTCTCTCTCCTCTCTCTCTCTCTCTCTCTCTCTCTCCTCTCTCTCTCTCTCTTCTCTCTCTCTTCTCTCTCTCTCTCTCTCTCTGACTCTATTTTTCTCTTTCTCAGTTGAGACTAGGAGCGGGGGATGGGGGATTTTACCTCACCATTCCTGCTGTTCAACAGTTGGCAGAAGAATTTGCTTTCGGGGATAGAGTTGTTGTGGCAAGTATCCTGAGACAGGTGGTCTGGCAAAGGTCCAGAAGGGAATTTACGACTGTCCTGAATTCAAGTGTCGAATACAACTCAAGGACATTTAGTCAATATTGGTACCGGGTCCTGTTCATCTCCTGATATTGTTCCCAAAGAGTCTGCTAGACTCGATCAGAAATGATCGGAGAGTGACGAACCTCTGTCAAGAAGAAAAGAAAACCTTATGAAAGGTTAATAGCGCTAGGTAATGTTGGAGTTCCAGAAGATTAAAAGGCTAATAGGAAGGAGCTTAAGAGGGAAATTAGGAGAACCAGAAGGGGCCATGTGAAGTCTAGGCGGGGCAGGATTAAGGAAAACCCCGAAGGCATTCTACAAGTGCATGAGGAGCAGGAGGATAAGACGTGAAAGAATAGGACGTATCATGTGAGGCAGTGGAAAGGGTGTGTCTGGAACCGGATGAAAGGTGGAGGTACTTAATGAATACGTAGCTTCAGCATTCACTATGAAAAAGGATCTTGGTGATAGTAGTAATGACTTGCAATAGACTGAAAAGCTTGAGCATGCAGATATTAAGAAAGAGGATGTGCTGGCCCTTTTGAAAAGTTCAATTTGGATCAGTCGCCGGTACCGGATGAGATGTACCCCAGACTACCATGGGAGTCAAGGAGCCTCTGGCGATTATCTTTGAATCATCAGTGGGGACGGGAGAGGTTCTGGACTATTGCTGTGTTTGCGGATGTTTTTCCTTTATTCAAGAAAGTGATTAGATTTTGCCCAGGAAAATATTGACCAGTGAGACTTACCTCACTGGTTAGTAAGTTGATTTTGAAGATGACGAGATGCTGTATTTATGAACTTTTGAGAGGTATAATATGATTAGGAATAGTCTGAATGGTTTTGTCAAGGGCAATTTGTGCCGTACGAGCCTGACTGGATTTTTTTGAGGATGTGACTAATCACGGTGATGAAGGAAGAATTGTCGTGATAGTGTATGTGACTTCCAGCAAGGCATTTGATAAGGTACACTATGCATGGCGTATTGAGGAAGTAAAGAGGCATGGGATAACAAGGCGACATTGCCTTGTGGATCCAGAACTGGCTTGCCCACAGGAGGCAAAGAGTGGGTGTGGACGGGTCATATTCTGCATGGGAAGTCGGTGACAAGTGGCGTGCCTCAGGGATCTGTTCGGGGACACTTACTGCTCACGATTTTTAAAACTGACCTGGATGAGGAAGTGGAGAGCTGTGTTAGTAAGTGTGATGATGACACAAAGGTTGGAGGTGTTGTGGATAGTGTAGAGGGCTGTCAGAGGTTACAGAGGGACATTGATTGGATGCAGAACTGTTCTGAGAAGTAGCAGATGGAGTTCAACACAGATACGTGTGAAGTGGATCCCGTTTGGTAGGTCAATAATATGGCAAATATATATTATTAATTGTAAGAATCTTGGCACTGTGGAGGATTAGAGTGATCTTGGGGTCCAACTGCAGAGAACGCTCAAAGCAGCTGCGAATTTTGACTCTGTGGTTAAGAAGACGTACGGTGTATTTGCCTTCATCAAAACCGGAATTCAAATTAGAGCAGAGAGGTAATGTTGCAGCTATATATTCTGGACAATCTGGAGTGGGAGGGGTGAACGGCCAGTGGTCGTGGTGCACATAGGTACCAAACGATATAGGTAAAAAAACGGGATGAGGTCCTACAAGGTGAATTTTGGGAGTTAGGAGATAAACTAAAAAGTAAGACAACAAAGGTAACAATTACTGGATTACTACCAGTGCCACGTGCTAGTCAGAGTCGAAATAGGAGGATATTTCAGATGAATACGTGGCTTGAAAAATGGTGCAAGGGGGAGGGATTCAAATTTCTGGAGCATTGGAAACAGTTCTGGGGGAGGTGGGACCGGTATAAACAGGACGGTCTGTACCTGGGGCTGTACTGGAACCAATGTCCTTGGGGGGAGCATTTGCTACTGCTGTTCAGGAAGATTTAAAACTGATGTGGCAGGGCTATGGGAATAAGTGCAGAGAGACAGAGGGGTGTAAAATGTGGGTAGAAGCAAAAAGTAGTAGTTGAAAAGTAAAAGTGGCAGGCTGACAAATCCAGGCAAATAGCAAAAAGAGCCACTTTTCAACATAATTGTATAAGGGCTAAGAGGTTTTTAAAAACAAGCTTGAAGGCTTTGTGTGTCAATGCAAGGTGGATGAATTGAATATGCAGATAGTTATTAATGAATATGATATAGTTGGATCACAGAGACATGGTTCCAGGATGACAAGGATGGGAGCTCAACATCCAGGGATATTCAATATTCAGGAGGGAAGAACGGGAAGGAAAGGGGAGGTGGGGTAGCATTGCTGGTTAGAGAGAAGAATAACGCAATAGAACGAAGGACATTAGCCTGGAGGATGTGGAATCGATGTGGGTAGAGCTGCATAACACTAATGGGCAGAAAACGCTGGTGGGAGTTGTGTACAGGCCACTTAACAGTAGTAGTGAGGTTGCGGATGACATTAAACAGGAAATTAGAAATACGTGTAATAAAGGAGCAGTAGTTATAATGGGTGACTTCAATCTACATATAGATTGGGTAAACCTAATTGGTAAGGGTACTGAGGAAGAGGATTTCTTAGAATGTATGCGGGATGGTTTTCTGAACCAACATGTCGAGCAACCAACTAGAGAGCAGGCCATTCTAGATTGGGTATTGAGCAATGAGGACGGGTTAGTTAGCAATCTAGTCGTGCGAGGCCCCTTGGGTAAGAGTGACCAAAATATGGTGGAATTCTTCATTAAGATGGAGAGTGACATCGTTAATTCAGAAACAAAGTTTCTGAACTTAAAGAAGGGTAACTTTGAAGGTATGATACGTGAATTAGCTAAGATAGACTGGCAAATGATACTTAAAGGGTTGACGGTGGATATGCAATGGCAAGCATTTAAAGATCGCATGGATGAACTACAACAATTGTTCATCCCAGTTTGGCAAAGAATAAACCAGGGAATTTGTGCAACCGTCGCTGACAAGGGAAATTAGGGATAGTATCAAGTCCAAAGAAGAAACATATAAATTAGCAAAAAAAAAATGGCACACCCTGAAGACTGGGAAAAATTCAGAGAGCAGCAGAGAGGACAAAGGGCTTAATTGAATAACTAGACCAATTGAATAACTACTTTGGCTCTGACTTTACCAAGGACGACATAAATAATCTTCCGGAAATAGTAAGCGACCGAGGGTCTAGTGAGATAGAGGAAATGAGGGAAATACATGTTAGTAGGGAAGTGGTGTTAGGTAAATTGAAGGGATTAAAGGGAGCTAAATCCCCAGGCCCAGATGGTCTGCATCCCAGAGTGCTTAAGGAAGGAGCCCAAGAAATAGAGGGATGCATTAGTGATAAATTTTCAAAACTCCTTAGATTCTGGATTCGTTCCTGTGGATTGGAGAGTGGCAAATGTAACCCCACTTTTTAAAAAAGGAGGGAGAGAGAAACCGGGGAATTATAGACCGGTTAGTCTGACATTGGTGGTGGGGAAAATGCTAGAGTCGGTTATCCAAGATGAGATAACAGCACATTTGGAAAGAGGTGAAATCATCGGACTAAGTCAGCATGGACTTGTGAAAGGAAAATCACGTCTGACGAATCTTATAGAATTTTTTGAAGATGTAACTAGTAGAGTGGATAGGGGATAGGGGGAAGTGGTATATTTAGATTTTCAAAAGGCTTTTGACAACGTCCAACACGGGAGACCAGTGTGCAAACTTAAAAGCACACGGTATTGGGGGTATGGTATTGATGTGGATAGAGAGTTGGTTGTGAGACAGGAAAGCAAAGAGTGGGAGTAAACGGGACCTTTTCAGAATGGCAGGCAGTGACTAGTGTGGTACCCGCCAGGCTCAGTGCTGGGACCCTAGTTGTTTTCAATATATATTAGTGATTTAGACGAGGGAATTAAATGCAGCATCTCCAAGTTTTAGGATGACACGAAGCTGGCGGCGGTGTTAGCTGTGAGGAGGATGCTAAGAGGATGCAGGGTGACTTGAATAGATTAGGTGAGTGGGGCAAATTCATGGCAGATGCAATTTAACGTGGATAAATGTGAGGTTATCCACTTTGGTTGCAAATACAGGAAAACAGATAATTATCTGTTTGGTTGCCGATTAGAAAAGGTGAGGTGCAACGAGACCTGTGTGTCATATACACCAGTCATTGAAGGTGGGCATGCAGGTACAGCAGGCGGTGAAAAAGGAAAATGGTATGTTGGCATTCATAGCAAAAGGATTTGAGTACAGGAGCAGGGAGGTCCTACTGCAGTTGTACAAGGCCTTGGTGAGACGGCGCTAGAATATTGTGTGCAGTTTTGGTCCCCTAATCTGAGGAAAGACATTCTGCCATAGAGGGAATACAGAGAAGGTTCACCAGATTGATTCCTGGGATGGCCGGAGCTTTCATATGAAGAAACACTGGATCGACTAGGCTTATACTAACTGGAATTAGAAGATTGAGGGGGATCTTATTGAAATGTATAAAATTCTAAAGGGATTGGACAGGTTAGATGCAGGAAGATTGTTTCCGATGTTGGAGAAGTCCAGAACGAGGGGTCACAGTTTAAGGATAAAGTGGAAGCCTTTTAGGACCGAGATGAGGAAAAACTTCTTCACACAGAGAGTGCTGAATCTGTGGAATTCTCTGCCACAGGAAACAGTTGAGGCCGGATTATTGGTTATATTTAAGAGGAAGTTAGATATGGCCCTTGTGGCTAATGGGATCAGGGGGTATGGAGAGAAAGCAGGTACAGGGTTCTGATTTGGATGATCAGCCAAGATCATACTGAATGGGCGGATGCAGTTACGAAGGGCCAAATGGCCTACTCCTGCACCTATGTTTCTATGTTTCTATGTCCCATCACACATATTCCCGGGGTCGGATACAGATTGTATCTCCCTCCACACGTCCCGTCACGCACATTCGCGGTGTCAGACACAGAGTGAATCTCCCTCCACATCGTTCCATCACACACTCTTGGGTTCAGACACTGAGTGAAGCTTCCTCGTCACCCATCGTTCTTTCACGTTGTTGCCAATGATAAGCGATCTTTTCTACTGATGTAGAATCATAGTTTTAAGGTGCTTGGATGATGGTAGAAGGGGTTGTCGGAGAAATGTTTTTTTTCACCCAGAGAGTGGTGGGTTGCTACAGAGCGAGAATGCACGTCCAGTGGTGGTGGTCGAGGCGGATTCAATGGGGTCTTTAACAGACCCTTAGATAGGAATTTTGTTCTATGATGTTGTTAATGGTGTTGATCGCTACGCCTATGCTCGTTCCATCGGCAAACTTTGACAAAACCCATGTACTCCACTCAGTCATTTACAAATAGGTGCTCCTGCACTGTCAACATTCCTCTCTCCATGCCAGCGTTTGTTTGTTTTTTGTAACGCCATAGGATCTTATCTTGTTAAGCCAAACTCATTCATGGCTCTTGACCTAAACGCCTTCTGAAAGTCCATTAAATGACATCAACTGCCTGTCCCTTTCTCCAGCTGCTGGTTACTTCCACAAATAACTCAAACAGATTCTGCCAACTGGACAGAACCAATCTGACTGACATGTTTCATTATGAGTCATCAAGTGTCTCGCAACCTCAAACTTAACCTTACTAATAGACTCCAAAACTTTTCCAATCACTGACGTTAGTCTAACTGGCTTATAATCTCCTATAGAAAACCTACAGCAAAATACAGGCCCTTCAGCTCAGAAAGTTGTGCCAGAATGTCCCTACATCAGAAACTACTATGTTTACATACATCCATCTATCACCATGAAAGGGGATAGGTAAGATAGAGGCAGGAAAGCCGTTTGCCCTATTAAAAATGACCTGGAAGAGGAATTGGAGGGATGGATTATCAAGTTTGCTGATTACACTAAGGTTGGAGATTGTTTTGGATAGTGTGTAGGACTCTCAGAGATTACCAGCGGAACGTTGATAGGGTACAAAACAGGGCTGAGAAGCGGCAGATGAAGTTCAACCCAGATAAGTCTGAAGTGGTTCATTTTGGCAGGTCAAATATGATGGCAGAATATAGTATTAATGGTAAGACTTTTGGCAGTGTCCCCCAGTTATAGTTTCATTAAACAGTAAAAAACACAGAAAATATTAAAAGAAAAAAAAAACCTACAGCGCAATACCGAACCTTCAGCCCAGAATGCTGTTCAGTACGTATTCCTACCTTAGAAGTTATGCAGGGTGTCAGGTAGCGCTCTATTTTTCTGAGCTCCATGTGCATGCACATGAGTCTCTGAAAGAACCCTATCGAATCCGGCTCTACTACCGCTGCCGGCAGCCCATTCCACGCATTCACTACTCTCTGTGTAAAATAGTAATTTACCTCTGTCATCTCCTCTGTACCTGCTTCATAGCACGTTAAGACTGTGCCATGTACCATCAGCCATCCCAGCCCTGGGGGAAAATAGTCTCTGAGTATCCACACGATCAATGCCTCTCATTATATTGTACACCTCTATCAGGTCACCTCTCGTCCTCCTTCGCTCCAAGGAGAAAAGGCCGAGTTCACTCAATCAATTCTCGTAAGGTATGCCCTCCAATCCAGACAACATCCTTGTAAATCTCCTCTGCACCCTTTCTATGGCTTCCACATCCTTCCTGTAGTGAGGCAACAAGAACTGAGCAGAGTACTGCAAGTGATGTCTGAACAGGGTACTATATAGTTGCAACATCACCGTCCCATCACACACATTCCCAGGGTCCGATACAGATTGTATATCCCTCCACACCGTCCCATCACACACATTCCCAGTGTCGGATACAGATTGTATATCCCTCCATACCGTCCCACCACACACTCCCAGTGTCAGACGCAGAGTGTATCTCCCTCCACACCGTCCCATCACACACTCCCGGGGTCAGACACAGAGTGAATCTCCCTCCACACCGTCCCATCACACACTCTCGGAATCAGACACAGAGTGAATCTCCCTCCACACCGTCCCATCACACACTCCCGGGATCAGACACAGAGGGAATCTCCCTCCACACCGGCCCATCACACACTCCCGGGATCAGACACAGAGGGAATCTCCCTCCACACCGGCCCATCACACACTCCCGGGATCAGACACAGAGTGAATCTCCCTCCACACCGTCCCTTCACACGATCCCGGGGTCAGACCCAGAGTGAATCTCCCTCCACACCGTCCCATCACACACTCCCGGGGTCAGACACAGAGTGAATCTCCCTCCACACCGTCCCATCACACACTCCCGAGGTCAGACGCAGAGTGAATCTCCCTCCACACCGTTCCATCACACACTCTTGAGTTCAGACACTGAGTGAAGCTCACTCGACACCCTCCCGTTGTTTCACGTTGTTTGCCAATGATAATAAATCTTTTCTGGAGGTGTAGGGTCATAGTTTGAAGGTGCTTGGATGATGGTGGAAGGGGGGTGTCGGAGAAATGGGTTTTTTTTCACACAGAGAGTGGTGGGTTGCTACAGAGCGAGAATGCACTTCCAGTGATGGTGGTCGAGGCGGATTCAATGGGGTCTTTTAAGAGACCCTTAGATACGAATTTTGTTCTATGATGTTGTTAATGCTGTTGACCCCTACGCCTATTCCCGTTCCATCGGCAAACTTTGACAAAAACACATGTATTCCCCTCAATCATTTACAAATAGGTTCTCCTGCCTGTGGGCCATTCCTCTCTCCATGCCGGCGTTTTTTTGTGTAACGCCATAGGATTTTATCTTGTTAAGCAAACTCATTCATGGCTCTTGACCTATACGCCTTCAGAAAGTCCAGTAAATGACATCAACTGCCTGTCCTTTGTCCAGCTGCTGATTACTTCCTCAAAGGACTCAAACAGATTTGCCAGCATGATTTCAGAGAACCAATCTGAATGACGTATTTCATCATGAGTCACCAAGTGCCTCGCAACCTCAAACTCAACTTTATAAATGGACTCCAATGTTTCCCCAATCACTGACGTTAGTCTAACTGTCTTATAAGTTCCTTTAGAAATATAGCAAAACAGAAAACCTACAGCAAAATACATGCCCTGCGGCTCAGAAATTTGTGTCCGACATGTTCCTACATCAGAAACTACTAAGTTTACATAAAGCCCTCTATCACCATGGAAGGGGATAGACAAAATAGAGGCAGAAATGTTGTTTGCCCTATTAAAAATGACCTGGAAGAGGAAGTGGAGGGAGGGATTAGCAAGTTTGCTGAGGGTGGAGATCGTTTGGATAGTGTGTAGGGCACTCAGTGGTTACCGCGTGATGTTGATAGGGTACAAAACAGGGCTGAGATGTGGCAGTTGAAGCTCAACCCAAATAAGTGTAATGTGGTTAATTTTGACAGGTCAAATATGATGGCAGAATATAGTATTAATGGTAAGACATTTGGCAGTGTCCCCAAGTTACAGTTTCATTAAACAGAAAAAAACTCAGAAAACATTAAAAGCAAAAAACCTACAGCGCAATACAGGACCTTCGGCCCAGAATGCTGTTCAGAACGTATTCCTACCTTAGAAATTATGCAGGGTGACACGTAGCGCTCTATTTTGTATTCATGGTAAGACTCTTGCCAGTGTCCCGAGTTATAGTTTCATCTAATGGATAAACACAGAAATCATAGAAAAAAAAATTCCTGCAGCACAATACAGGCCCTTCTAGCCACAGGGTTTTGCCGAACATGTCCATATGCTAGAAATTACTGGTCCTAACCAGAGCCCTCTATTTTTCCGAGTTCCATGTACCGATCCAAAATTCTCAAAAAGGACCCTATTGTGTCCCCCTCCACCACATTTGCCAGCAAACCACTCCACGCAATCACCACTGTCTGAATAAAACATTTACCCCTGATATCTCCTCTGTACCTGCTCCCCAGGTCCTGTGTCCACTTGCGGCAAGCATTTCAGCCCTGTGTAAATGCCTCTGACTATCCACACGATCAATGCCTCTCATCATCTTGTACACCTCTATCGGGTCACCTCTCGTTCTCCTTCGCTCCAAGCTGTAGGGGCCGAGTTCAGTCACTCTATCCTCATAAGGCATGCTCCCCAATCCTTCTAAATCTCCTCTGCACCATTTCAATGACCTTTATATCCTTCCTGTAGTGAGGCGACCAAAACTGAGTACTCCAAGTGTGGTCTGACCAGGGTCCTATATAGCTGCCAAGAGTCTTACGATTAATACTATATTCTGCCATCATATTTGAACTATCAAAATGAAGCAATTTCTAGCATCTGCAGATTTTCTGGTGTTTGCTTTTTAAATTCACGTCACATCTACATGGATTAAACTCCACTTCTGTGCGCAGTTTTGCATTTTTACAATATCCCGCTGTAACCTCCAGCAGCTCTCTACACTATCCACAACAAATTTACGAAGGGTATGGGTCTCTGAACAGATCCCTGAGGCACTCCATTCGTGACAGACCTCCATGCAGAATTTAAACCGTCTACAACTACTCTTTGCCCACTGTGGGCAAACCAGATCTGGATCCACAAAGCTGTGTCCTCTTGGATCCAATGCATCTTAGTTTCTCAGTAAGCCTTCCATGGGGTACCTTATCAAGTGCCTTGCTGAAATCCATATACTCTACATCTACTGCTCTTTCTTCATCAATGTGTTGAGTCACATCCTCAGAAAACTCTGTCAGGCTCGTAAGGCACATCTTGCCTTTGAGAAAGGCATGCTGATTATTCTAACCATATTATGTCTCTCCAATTGTTCATAAATACTGCCTCTCAGGTTCTTCTAAGTCAATTTACCAACCGCGGAGGTAAGACTCACTGATCTATACTTTCCTGGGCTATCTCTACTCCTTTTCTTGAAAAAAAGAACGAAATCAGCAACTATGCAATCCTCCCGAACTTCCCCGCGTCCCTATTGATGATACAAAGATAATCTCCAGAGGCTCACCATTCTCCTTCCTTGCCTCGCACAGGAGTCTGGGGTGCGTTTCGTCCGGTTCCAGCGCCCTAGACAACTGAAAGTTTTCCAAAAGCTCCAGCACATCATCCGTCTTAATAGCCACATGATCAAGCTTTTCGGTCTGCTGCAAATCATCACTGCAATCAGTAAGATGCTTTTCCATAGTGAAAGCTGAAGTACAGTTTTCGTTAAGTACCTCTGCTATTTCGACCGGCTCCATACACACTTTCCCACTGTTAAACGACTTATCCTCTTCCTCACACATACTTGTAGAATGCCTTTGGTTTTTCATTAATCCTGTCCGCTAAGGCCTTCTCATTGCCACTTCTGGCTCTCTTAATTTCCACTTTAAGCTTCTTGCTGTTAGCTTTATAGTCTTCCAGATTATAAGACCTGTTGTAAACTTTCCATTTCTTCTCGACTGGATTTATTACAGCCTTTGTGCACCACGGCTCCTCCACCCTGCCATAACTTCCCTGTCTCATTGGAACGTACCTATGCAGACTCTGCACAATATCCCCTGAATATTTGCAACATTGCATCCGTACTTTTCCATGACATTTAAGCCACCAATGTCCTGTCTGATTGCCTCATAATTTCCCTTATTCCAATTAAACGCTTCTTTTAACTTGTCTGTTCCTGTCTCTCACCAATGGTATTGCAAAGAAGATAGAATTATGACCATTATCTCCAAAATTCTCTCCCTCTGACAGATCTGACACCTGACCAGGTCCATTTCCAAATACCACAACAAGTACAGCCTCTCCTCTTGTAGGCTTATCTACATATTGTGTCAGGAAATCTTTCTGAACACAACTAAAAACCTCCACCCCATCTAAACCCCTTGCTCTAGGGAGATGTCAATCGATATTTGGGAAATTAAAATCTCCCATCACGACAACTCTTTTGTTATTATTACAGCTTTCCAGGATCTGTTCCCCTATCTGCTCTACTATTAGGCGGCCGATAAAAACACCCAGTGAAGTTAATGATCCCTTCGTTTTCATAACTTGTACCTGCAGAGACTCCGTAAACAATCCTTCCATGGTGTCCACCATTTCTGTAGCAGTGACACTAATTCTGATCAACAGTGCCACGCCCCGACCTCTTTTCAATCCTTCCCTGTCCTTTCTGAAACATCTAAAAACTGGCACTTGAATTAACAAATCCTATCCCTGGGCTATCAAAGTCTCCCTAATGGCCACTGCATCATATTTCCAAGCACTGATCCACGCTCGAAGCAGATCCGCTTTGTTCACAACACACCTTGTTTTAAAATAGACGCATCTGAAACCTTCGGTCCGACCGCTTCCCTTCTCTATCACCCTCCCGTCGTCCCTCTCGCACTTTCTCCAAGCTTTCTCTATCTGTAAAACAACCTCACTTCACCCTATTCAATTCAGTTTGGTTCCCACCACCCACAAAGTCTAGTTTAGTGATGGGACGGTGGGGAGGGAGATTCACTCTTGTCGAACACTTGGTCGGTGTGGTTGGACAGTCTGGAGGAAGATTAACTCTGTGTCTGACCCCGGGAGTGTGTGATGGGACGGTGTGGAGGGGGATTCATTCTGTGTCTGACCCGGGCGTGTGTGATTGGATGGTGTGGAGAGAGATTCACTCTGTGTATGACCCCGGGAGTGTGTGATGGGGCGGTGCGGAGGGATATTCACTCTGTGTCTGACCCCGGGTGTGTGTGATGGGACGGTGTGGAGGGAGATTCACTCTGTGTCTGACCCCGGGAGTGGGTGATGGGACGGTGTGGAGGGAGATTCATTCTGTGTCTGACCCGGGCGTGTGTGATTGGACGGTGTGGAGAGAGATTCACTCTGTGTATGACTCCGGGAGTGTGTGATGGGGCGGTGCGGAGGGATATTCACTCTGTGTCTGACCCCGGGAGTGTGTGATGGGACGGTGCGGAGAGAGATTCACTCTGTGTATGACCCCGGGAGTGTGTGATGGGACGGTGCGGAGGGAGATTCACTCTGTGCCTGACCCCGGGTGTGTGTGATAGGACGGTGGGGAGGGAGATTCACTCTGTGTCTGACCCCGGGAGTGTGTGATGGGACGGTTCGGAGAGAGATTCACTCTGTGTCTGAACCCGGGAGTGTGTGATGGGACGGTGCGGAAGGAGATTCACTCTGTGTCTGACCCCGGGAGTGTGTGCTGGGACGGTGTGGAGGGAGATTCACTCTATGTCTGACCCCTGGAGTGTGTACTGTGACGGTATGGAGGGAGATTCACTCTGTGTCTGACCCCGGGAGTGTGTGCTGGGACGGTATGGAGGGAGATTCACCCTGTGTCTGACCCCGGGAGTGTGTGATGGGACGGTGCGGAGAGAGATTCACTCTGTGTCTGACCCCGGGAGTGTGTGATGGGACGGTGTGGAGGGAGATTCACTCTGTGTCTGATCCCGGGAGTGTGTGATGGGACGTTGTGGAGGGAGATTCACTCTGTGTCTGACCCCGGGAGTGTGTGATGGGACGGTGTGGAGGGAGATTCACTCTGTGTCTGACCCCGGGAGTGTGTGATGGGACGGTGCGGAGGGAGATTCACACTGTGCCTGACCCCGGGAGTGTGTGATTGGACGGTGTGTAGGGAGATTCACTCTGTGTATGACCCCGGGGTATGTGATGGAATGGTGTGTAGGGACGTTCGTTCGTGCATGACTCCGGGTGTGTGTGACGGGTCGGTGAGGAGGAAGCTTCGTTCACTGTCTGACCACGGGTGTGTGTGAATGTGACGTTGTGGAAGGAATTTCACTCTGTATGACCCCGGGTGTGAGTTAATGGGACGCTGTGGAGTGAGCTTCACTCTGTATGATCCAGGGAGTGTGTGATTAGACGGTGTGGATAGAAATACGCTCTGTCTCTGACACAGAAAGTGTGTGATGGGACGGTGCGTTGGGAGCTTCAGTCTGTAAGACACCGGGAGTGACTGGCTCTTCTCCCGTGATTGTGTTATTGTACGTTATGGAGGGAGATTCACTCGGTGTCTGACCCCTGAAGTTGGTGATGGGACAGTATGGAGGGAGATTCACACAATGTCTGACCCCGGGTTCGTGTGATGGGAGAGTATGAAGGGTGCTTCCCTCTGTGTCTGATTCGGTGAATGTGTGCTGAGTCGGTGTGGCGGAAGAATGACTCGGAGTCTGATCCCGGGTGCTTGTGATGGGACGGTGTAGAGGGTGCTTCTCTCCGATCTTACCACGGAAGTCTGTGTTCAGACGGTGGGGAGCGAGCTTCCGGACGTGTGTAATAGGAGCCTGGGAGCTTATGAAGGGATCCTGTGGAGGGAGATTCACTTTGTGTCTGTTCCCGGGAGTGTGTGATGGGACAGTGTGGAGGGAGATTCACTCTGTGTCTGACCGCGGGAGTGTCAGATGGAACGGTGTGGAGGGCGATTCACTCTTTGCGTGACCTCGGGAGTGTGTGATAGGACGGTGTGGAGGGAGATTCACTCTGTGTCTGACCCCGGGAGTGTGTGATGGGACGGTGCGTAGGGAGACTCACTCTGTGTCTGACCCCGGGAGTGTGTGATGGGACGGTGTGGAGGGAGATTCACTCTGTGTCTGACCGTGGGAGTGTGTGATGGGACGGTGTGGAGGGAGATTCGCTCTGTGTCTGACCCCGGGAGTGTGTAATGGGGCGGTGTGTAGGGAGATTCACTCTGTGTCTGACCCCGGGTGTGTGTGATGTGACGGTGTGGCGGGAGATTCACTCTGTGTCTGACCCCGGGGGTGTGTGATGGGACGGTGTGTAGGGAGATTCACTCTGTGTCTGACCCCGGGTGTGTGTGATGTGACGGTGTGGCGGGAGATTCACTCTGTGTCTGACCGCGGGAGTGTCAGATGGGACGGTGTGGAGGGCGATTCACTCTTTGCGTGACCTCGGGAGTGTGTGATAGGACGGTGTGGAGGGAGATTCACTCTGTGTCTGACCCCGGGAGTGTGTGATGGGACGGTGTGGAGGGAGATTCACTCTGCGTCTGACCCCGGGAGTGTGTGATGGGACGGTGCGTAGGGAGACTCACTCTGTGTCTGACCCCGGGAGTGTGTGATGGGACGGTGTGGAGGGAGATTCACTCTGTGTCTGACCGCGGGAGTGTGTGATGGGACGGTGTGGAGGGAGATTCGCTCTGTGTCTGACCCTGGGAGTGTGTAATGGGGCGGTGTGTAGGGAGATTCACTCTGTGTCTGACCCCGGGTGTGTGTGATGTGACGGTGTGGCGGGAGATTCACTCTGTGCCTGACCGCGGGAGTGTGTGATAGGACGGTGTGGAGGGAGATTCCCTCTGTGTCTGACCCCGGGAGTGTGTGATGGGACGGTGTTTCGGGAGATTCACCTTGTCGGGTCCCGGACAATGTCGAGTCCTCCTCACCTTGTCTGGCACAAAGCTCTTCCTCGATTGAGTTGACTTCCAGCAGCTTTGAATAATTGTTTGAATATCCTTTCTTCGCCTCATCGTGAAGTTTTGCCAGCGTTGATATGAGATTACAAGCCCCTTTCGTGTTGATCCATCCATGGCAACAAGTTTGTTCTGTAAATGAGGAACAAGAAACAGGAAGTTACGGTTTGAGTTTTGCTGACTAAGAAATTCTGAACCCACAGAGAGACATCATGTCATTATTGATATAGATTTTCAGGGGTACCCTCACTGAATGGAGATTACCCTGCAACCATCCATTTTTCACAGAATCGTTCACTGTAGATATCGGGCCTGAAGACACACACCCCAAGTTGAGGAACACTTCTTTCACCTCAGCCATCAGGATGCGGATACAGGAGCCTCGCAATTCACATCATTAGGTTCAGGACCGTTTACTGACCCGTATCCATCAGGAAGGAGGTACACACACCACCAGGTACAGGAACAGTTATTACCCTTCGACCATCAGCAAGGAGGTACAGGAGCCTTGGAATTCACACACCGGGTTCAGAAACAGTTATTACCCCTCACCCTTCGGGTAGAAGGTACAGGAGACATAGAGCGCTCTTCAACAGTTTCAGGGACAGTTATTAACCCGAAACCATCAGGAAGAAGTTTCGGGAACCTCAAGCTATTCACCACAGGTGCTGTAAGAGGTATTTCCCCTCAAACAGCAGGAAGGGTTTCCAGGAGATTCAGGACACATACGACCAGGTTCAGGAACGGTTTTTATCCCCCAACCATCGGAAAGGTGGTACAGGCGCCTCAGGAACCACACCACCAGGTTCAGCAACAGTTATTACCACTCAACCATCAGGAATGAGGTACAGGAGCCTCAGCCCTCACACTGCCAGGTTCAGGGACAGTTCCTACCCCTCAACTGACAGGAAGGAGGTACAGACGCATCAGGACCCACACCACCAGATTCAGGGACAGTTATTACTCCTCAACCATCAGGAAGGATGCCCGGGAGACTCAGGACTCACACCACCAGGTTCAGGAACAGTTACTACACTTCTACCGTCAGGGGGAATGTACGGAAGCCTCAGGAACCACACTACCAGGTTCAGGAACGGTTATTAGCCCTCAACCTGCAGGGAAAAAGGAACAGGAGCCTCATGACTCACACCACCAGGTTCTGGAACGGTTATGTTACTTGTCATATACTTTAATGATCTGGATGATGGGATGGTAAATTTGATTAGTAATTATACAGATGATACTACGTAGGTGGCGTTGTGGATAATAAAGTGGGTTTTCAAAGTTTGCAGAGACATTTAGGCCAGTTAGAATAGTGGGCTGAAAGATGGCTGATGCAGTTTAATGCTGATAAGTGTGAGGTGCTTCATTTTTGTAGGAAAAATCCAAATTGGACATAGATGGTAAATTGTAGGGCATTGAGGAATGCAGTAAAACAGAGTGATCTAGGAATAATGGTGCATTGTTCCTTGAAGGTGGAATCTAATCTGGATAGGGTGGTGAAGAAAGCTTTCGGTATGCTGGCCTTTATAAATCGGAGCATTGAGTATTGGAGTTGGGATGTAATGTTACAATTGTACAAGGCATTGGCGAGGCCAAATATGGAGCACTGTGTACAGTTCAGGTCACCGAATTATCGGAAAGATGTCAACAAAGTAGAAAGAGCGAGCACAGAGGAGATTTACGAAAATATTACTTGGGTTTCAGCACCTAAGTTACAGAGAAAGGTTGAACAGGTTAGGTCTTTATTCTTTGGAGTGTAGAAGGTTGAGGAAAGACTTGATAGAGATATTTAAAATTATCTGGGTGATAGTACAGATGACGTGGATAGGCGTTTTTTTTCCCACTGAAAGTAGGGGAGATTCAAACAAGAGAGCATGAGTTGAGAGTTAGGGGGAAAAAGTTTAGGGGTAACACGAGGAGGAACTTCTTTACTCAGAGAGTAGCAGCTGTGTGGAACGAGCTTCCTGTGGAAGTGGTAGCAGCAGGTTCGATATTGTCATTTTTTTAAAAATCGGTAAGTATATGGACTTGAAAGGAATGGAGGGTTATGGGCAGAGAGCAGGTCGGTGGGACCAGGTGAGAGTAAGCGTTCGGCACGGACTAGAAGGGCCGAGATGGTCTGTATCCCTGCTGTGATTGTTATATGGTTATATGGTTATATGGCCGCAAAAATTGCAGATCACTGATCATGTGTATGTATCAAATTGATCATGCATAAAGATAGATCTGGTCCTCGGGTTGAAGTTCTAAACTGGAAAAAGGCCATATTTGAAGAAATAAGAATGTAACTCACTGGATTGGGACAAGTTGATCTCTGGCAAGAATGTGATTGGTAAGTGGGAGACCTTCAAAGGAGAAATTTTCAGTTTGTATGTTTCTGTCAGGAATAATGACAAAGTGAATACGAATAAGGGACCCGAGTTCTCACGGGATATTGGAACTCTGATAAAGAAGAAGTGAGAGATATATGTCATGTATAGGAAGCAATGAGCAAATAAGGTGCTTGACGAGTACCAAAAGTGAAAAACAATCTTTAAGAAAGAAATCAGTAGGGCTGAAAGAAGACACGAGGTTGCTTTGGTAGTCAAGGTGAAAGAAAATCCAAAGAAGTTCGGCAGGTATATTAAGAGCAAATGGATAGTAAGGGATAAAATTGGTCCTCTAAAAGATCATAGTGGTCGGCTACGTATTGAACCAAACTAAATGTTTAAGTGTTATTTTTTTCAGTCTGTCTTTAATAAGGGAACTGACATGGAATCAATGGAAATGAGGGAAACAAGTAGTGAGGTGATGGATCCTACACAGATTGAAGAGGAGAAGGTGCTTGCTCAATTGAGACAAATCACAGTTGATAAATCCCCAATACCTGACAGGGTATTCCCTCGGACCTTGAAGGAGACTGGTGTCGAAATTGCAGGGACCCAGGCTGATATATTTAAAATGTCGGTATCCACGGGTGAGGTGCCAGAGGATTGTAGGAAAGCTCATGTTATTCTGTTGTTTGAAAAAGGCTCTAAACGTAATCCTGGAAATTATAGACCGGTAGGTCTGACGTCTGTAGTAGGTAAATTATAGAAATGAGTACTAAGAGATAGGATCTACAAGTATTTGGATAGACAGGGAATTATTAGGCAGAGTCAGCGTGGCTTTGTTTGTGGAAAGGCATGTTTAACAAATCTATTCGAGATTTTCGAGGAGGTTCCCAGGAAAGTGCATAAAAGGAAGGCAGTGGATGTTGTCTACATAGACTTCAGTAAAGCCTTTGACAATGTCCCGCATGGGAGATAAGTTAGGAAGATTCAGTCGCTAGGTATACATGATGAGGTGGTAAATTGCATTAGATATTGACTCAGTGGAAGAAGCCAGTGAGTTGTCGTGGAGGATTGCTTCTCTGAGTGGAGGCCTGTGACTAGTGGTGTGCCACAGGGATCAGTACTGCGTCCATTGTTATTTGTCATCTATATCAATGATCTGGATGATGACTTGGTAAATTGGATGAGCAAATTTGCTGATGATGTAGAGGTTGGAGATATGGTGGACTGTGGAGAAAGTTTCCAAAGCTTGCAGAGGGACTTCGACCAGATGGGAAAATGGTAGGTGAGCTTAATACAGACAAGCGTGAGGTATTGCACTTTGGAAGGACAAACCAAGGTAGAACATGCAGGGTAAATCGTAGGGCACCGTGGAGTGCAGTCGAACAGAGGGATCTGGAAATACAGACAAAACATTCCGTAAAAGTTGCTTCACATGTAGAGTTTTGGTACATTGGCCTATACAAATCAAAGTATTGCGTATAAGAGTTGGAATGTTATGGGGAGGTTGTATAAGGCATTGGTGAGGCCGAATTTCGAGTATTGTATACAGCTCTGGTCACCAACCTACTGGAAACATATTAATAATGTTGAAAGAGCGCAGAGAGGGTTTACAAGGATGTTGCCGGGACTTGAGAAACTGAGTTACAGAGAAAGGTTGAATAGGTTAAGACATTATTCCCTGGAGGGTGGAAGAATGAGGGGAGATTTGATAGAGGTATATAAAATTATGATGGGTATAGATAGAGTGGAATGCAAGCAGGCTTTTTACACTGAGGCTAGAGGAGTAAAAAAAAACAACAGAGGACATGGGTTAAGGGTGAAGGGGGAAAAGTTTAATGTGAACATTGTGGGGTGGCCTCTTCACTCAGAGAGTGGTGGGAGTGTGGACTGAGCTGCCAGATGAAGTGGCAAATGTGGGCTCACTTTGAATTTTTAAGAAAAACTTGGACTGGTACATGGATGTGAGGGGTATAGAGGGATATGTTCCAGGTGCAGGTCATTGGGACTACGCAGAAAATTGTTTCTGCACAGCCAGGAAGAGCCTAAAGGCCTGTTTCTCAGCGGTAATGTCCTATGGTTCTATGGTTCTAACAGACTGCGATCTCTGTATAGATCTGTTCCTCCTAATTCAACAGACTGTTCACCGGTCTACAATATAACTCCAAAAACATGGCGATACATTTCTTATTCCTCATTTCCTCATTCCCATTGCTGAAGGAAGAGCAGTAGATGAAGTGTATATGGATTTCAGCAAGGCATTCGTTAAAGTACCGCATTCAAGGCTTATTGAGAAAGTAAGGAGGATGGGATCCAAGGGGACTTACCTTGCGGATCCGGAACTGGCTTGGCCGTAGAAGTAGTTGTCCATCGTGGCTGTAGAAGTGTCATATTCTGCATGCAGCTCAGGGATCAGCGGTGTGCCTCAGGGATCTGTTCTGGGATCTTCACTCTTCCTGATTTTTATAAATAACCTGGGTGAGGAAGTGAAGGGATGGGTTATTAAGATTGCTGATGACACAAAGTTTGGAGGTGTTGTGGATAGAGTGACGGGCTGTCAGAAGTTACAGCGGGACATTGATAGAATGAAAACCTGGGCTGAGAAACAGCAAATGGAGTTCAACCCAGTCAAGTTTGGTGTTTAATTTTTGTAGGTCAAATATTATGGCAGTATATAATATTAATGGCAAGACTCTTGGCAGTGTGGAGGATCAGAGGGATTTTGGGGTCCGAGTACACAGGAAGATCAAAGCAGCTGCGCAGCTTGACTCTGTGGTTAAGAGGGCATTGACCATCATAAACCGTCGAATTGAATTTAGTAGCCCTGAGGTAATGTTGCCACCTCATGGGATCATGGTCAGACCCCACTTGGAGGACTGTGCTCAGTTCTGGTCGCCTCACTATAGGAAGTGTATCGGAAGTTGCCTGGACTGGGGAACATGCCTTATGAAAACAGACTGAGTGAACTCGGCCTTTTCTCCTTGGAGCGACAGATGATGAGAGGTGACTTGATAGAGGTGTATAAGATGATGAGAGGCATTGATAGTGTGGTTAGTCAGAGACTTTTTCCCGGGGCTGAAATGGTTGCCACAAGAAGTCACAGGTTTAAGGTGCTGCGGAGTAGATACAGAGGAAATGTCAGGGGTGAGTGTTATACGCAGAGAGTGATGTGTGTGTGAAATGGGCTGCCGGCAACGGTGGTGGAGGCGGATACAATAGGCTCTTGAAACAGATTTTTGTACTGGTACATGGAGCTTAGAAAAATAGAGGGCTATGTGTAAGCCTAGTAATTTCTAAGGTAGGGACATGTCGAGCGCAACTTTGTGGGCCGAAGGGCCTGCATTGAGCTATAATTTTTCTATGTTTCTATGTTTCCACCCATAAAGCCTCACTTAGAAAAGTTGTCTTGTCTGTTCTGACTGCGTTTTGCGGTGACATTTGCTCAGCACTGTAATGTCACCCCTCCTCCTGTAATTCCTTCAGCTTTGTCACGACTGAAAATAGGAAAACGCGCAATATCGTGCTGTCCTGCTTGTCCCTCCTGCACCCTATTCTCAATAACGGCCACAATATCATATTCACTGTGTTGATTCATCTTCGAGCTCAACCGCCTTTTTTAGAAGCTTCCTGCATTGAAATATACGGAGCTCAGGGCACCAGTCGCTTGATGCACAACCTTTTGATTCCTGAATTTTTCTGAGGTCTCAACAACATCTGTCTCCATATCGACTCCGCTGTCTGCTCTCGAACTCTGAATCCCATCCCCCTGCACCTCGAGTTCAACAACTCTCCCAAAGACTCAAATTGAGTCCTGACAAACCTTCCCTCTAGGACAGGGGTGTCAAACCCATTTTAGGCCACGGGCCGGATTGAGCAAAATGCAGCTTCATGCGGGCCGGATCAGTCGGACGCGTGCGAACGCAGCTTTCGTTGCCGCCGTTTTTTCAGCCTGCTCTCATGTGTCTCAGTCTCTGCTATAACTACAAAGTGTTTCACTTTACAAATTCCGTTTCTTATGAAGAAGACTGCCGAGCAAGACTGCCGAATAAACACGAAAAGCCCTGAAAACCTGGTACCTGAATAAACTCAGCATTAGTCATATCATACTCCATAGGCGCTTCGATTACTGGGGCCAGCCTTAATAGTAATTAGATATTATCTCGCGGGCCAAAGATAATCCCACCGCGGGCCGGATTTGGCCCACGGGCCTTGAGTTTGACATATATGCTCTAGGATATTAGCTCCCCTCCAGTTTATGTGTAAACCGTCTTCCAGCTCTTCTGCAGAATTCCCACGTTCTTTGGAAAAAACACAATTAATTATGAAGCCCTCCGACCTGCACCGTAGCTTCAGCCACGTGCTAAACTGTATGGCCTTCCTATATATGGACACAATGGGACGGGTGGTGGTGCTGCCTTTTAATTCAATAGCTAAATCCCTGACCTCACTTCGCAGAAACATCTTCCCATACATACCGATTTCAATGGTACATATATGGACCAGGACGTCGAGCTGCTCACCCACCCACTGACGAATCATAGAATCTTTTTTGACATTGCCGTTGAGCCTCTTTCTATTGCACTTACGTCCAGGACATTATTTCAAGGTGTTAGGAGAGGGGTCAGAGAACATTACCATTGAAATCCTCTCAATTCACATCTAACCCTGTCGTGCTCTCCGCCCTCAAAATGTTTAATCAATTTCGCTGCCACTGTACGTTCACATCAGTTCAGTTTTGATCCCGTTCATGGAAACCATCGAATACTTCCCTCCACCCTCGATTCAGTTTTTAGACAATGGGGTTTGAACGGTCTTATGCGCATTAAGGATTTGTGCACTGATAACATATTTAATAGTTTTGATAACCTGTGCAGTAAAAATGGCCTTCCGCATAATCATTTTTTTCAATACCTGTAGATTCTCCAATTTGTCAACGATAAATTTCCCTCTTTTCCAGATCTACCACCTGTTATGTTGTGCGACAAACTCACTCTTAGCTTTAATAATAAAGGGCTGATTACTGTACTATACTCTCAGCTGATGTCTTTGGGAGTTCAAGATCTAAACAAAACTACGACTAGCTGGGACCTTGGTCTGGATCCAGCTGAGGAATATTGGGCAAAAACACTGAATGGGGTTCATTCCTCATCATCATGTGCTAGACTCGGACTCATACAATTTAAAGTTTTACACTGTACATTTAAGTAAAGCCAGGCGTGCTGACATATATCCTGGGACAGACGCTGGCTGTGACAGGTGTTCCTTCTCTCCGGCTGGTTTAGTGTATGCATTTTGGTCTTACCCTAGGCTTGTTGGCTATTGGGAACTGGTTTTTAAAATTATCAGTGAGGTTTTGGTAGTGACACTGAGACCTTGCTCGCTTAAAGCTGTATTTGGTGTGGCAGATGATGTTGTGGATTTAAATTCAAACCAGTCTGATATCATTTCACTTACCTCGCTTTTGGCCCGTAGGAGAATCTTGCTGGTCTGGAAATCCGCCACTCCCCCATCTGCTGCTGCTTGGTTAGAGGAAGTAATGTTTTTTTTCCTGAAATTAGAAAAGATTAAATTCACTCTGAGGGCGTCTGTGAAGAGGTTCTATTCGAAATGGGGAGCTTTCCTGTCATATTTTGGGTCTTAAAGAATTACCTACTAGTTACCTACTAAGCATTTTATTGTACTTGGGAAGTTGCTTCCCTTTTTAAACGCATATGGTTTACCTCACAGGGTGGTTGATGAATTGTAATATGAGACTATTCTGGATCATCTGAGATGTTGTAGATGTGTGTGGGACTTCGCCTTGAAGTAGTGTGGGGGTATGGCTGTGAAATGTCCGTACTTGTATTTGTGAAGTGTTGTATTGTAAATACATTAGCTGTCATTGTATGTTCGGGGAGGGCGGGTGAGGGGAGGTTCGTTTCGGGGTAAGATGCAAAAGCAAAATGAAGGAAAATATAATCCATTGTGTATTCTATATTGTGCGTTCCTTCAGTAAAATATATTATTAAAAAAGAATCATAGAGAAGGAATGGTGTGCTGTGAAAAGAGGAAGGAAGGGGAGGAGAGTGAGGCCACAGAAAGACTGTTCAGATAGCAGCCGTTGAAGCAGAACGTGTGAGGCGCCATTTTCTGGTTCCCTGTCTTTGTTTGGAGTCTGTTTAAACGCCGAAACCCACTAAACCATGGCCAGGAGTCACAGACAGAGCGAGAATCACTCCATACAATCGCATCACACACTCCTGGAAACATACATTGAGTAATACTCCCTCCGCAACGATCCATCACTCTCCCCCGGGTTCAGACACAGAGTACAACTCACTCCATGTTGTTTCAACAGACACTCCGGGTTCACACACAGAGTGAGGCTCCGTCCACACCGTTCAAACACGCAGTTCCTGAGTCTAATAACCAGCGAAGCTCCCTAAATATTATCCCATCACACTATCGGGGCCAGACATGTGAAGTACCTCCCGCACCATCGCGGCACACCCTACCAGAGTCAGCAAAAGTACGAAACCCTCTCCCTCCTCCGGTCTCCCCACTCACCAATACCCAGACTTTCGGCTTTCCAGTAGTCTTGAATCGTGTGTGTCTCTCGGAGATGGTGTGTGTGTGTGAGCGGATTATGTGCTGCCGTTAGAGGAAGGAAGGGGAGGAGAGAGGAGGCCAGGGAAAGGGAGGTGAGAATGCAAACACTGATGCAAGTGGTGTGGAACACGTGACCGGCCTGTGCATGCAGAGTTGTGGAGAAATTCAGATCCCGGCGATTGATAGCCATGGTACGGGGGGAGGTGAAACACCAGCCATCATCTCTCCCTCATACTCCGCACAATTACCTCTGTCACAGAGCGGGAGGAGAGAGGAGGGACGACGTAGCGTTTAGCGGGTGGAGTGTATCACGGAGACGGGGAGATGGGTACGTACGCGATGATAGAACCGGCGAAGTGTGCAGGAGAGGGTCTGGGTCACGGAGATGGGGCTGCTTGTAGGCGAGGGATAGGTGACGGAGACGGGAGTGGTGTACTGCAGTCTGTGTGACGGTGACTGGGAATAGTGCAGGAGTAGGGTGACGGAGACGGCGTGTGGTTTTGGAGAGGGAGGGTTTTATGCATACGGGGAGGACTGTACTCGAGTTACACTGCAGGTCCTGACTCTGTGTTGGTATCGTTGAGTGGTGAGTTCCTGCTGTGGTGCAGAGCCTGTCAGTGTGTCAGTTTCACGATGAGGGGCGTGTTCATGTCAGATGTGGGTTTTGGCAGTGACACAGAAACACTTTCAGTGTCCCATTGAAAAACATCTCTGTGTCACAGTGATTGTTGTGTGTCTAGTTCATAGCTTATGCAAACGGTACTGTCCCGCTGGCAATCAAGTCTCACTAATATCTGTCGTGTTGGGCTTAGAGGCGTTGTCCCCTGACCTGAGCGCATCTGTCCTTCAAACAATACTTCCTGCATTGAAACGCACGCCGCTCGGAACATGAGTCCCAGCAGGCTCAACCTTTTACTTCCTGACTTTTTCAGAAGTCCTAGCAACATCTGTCTCAACGACCACTCAACTATCTGTAATAGAGTTCATGTTTTCTTGTCCCTGCAACTCTAGTTTATACCCCACTCTCGCCTTCTAATGGCAAACCTTACCGCTGGGATATTAGTTCGATCCCAGTTCAGGTGTAAATTGAGAGAGTTGCTCATGGGAGAGGAAATGAAGGAGCTGAGCAAGGTTGGGGGCGGTGTGGCGCGGCCTCCTGGCAGGAGTCTGTGCTGCCCCCCACTGTTCGCTCGACAGAATACAATCTCTGTTGTGAACAATTGCAGATTACCGTGGCATTCAAAATACCCAGGGCCCTCAAACTGCATAAATGTGTGTGTGTGTGTGTGTGTGTGTGTGTGTGTGTGTGTGTGTGTGTGTGTGTGTGTGTGTGTGTGTGTGTGTGTGCGTGCGTGCGTGCGTGCGTGTGTGTGTGTGTGTGTGTGTGTGTGTGTGTGTGTGTGTGTGTGTGTGTGCGTGTGTGTGTACATAATGTGTGAATGTACTGACCGTCATCCTTCGTATGCTTGCTATTTTCATATTTTGTACATACGAAGTGAAGCATCAACCCTAATTTTTGGCCACATTTTATCTGAATATTCTTTCTAATTTTATCCACACCTGCACATACATAAGTTTTGAGAACAGTGTCCCCTTCTCTACCTAAAAACTAGTGACGATAGTGACCGCATACCTTCAGGAATCTCGTTCTCTTCCACAGTACCTCTTTTTCGTTTTCCTGACAAAGGCAATCCTATCGGTACAGCTCGCCAGATCTGACCCCTTATTCCTGGCTGAGCTACAGAACCAAAGTCAGTGCCAGAGACCTGACCGGTGAGACTTTCCCCTGCTTTGTCTTTTGCACCTCTCTCCTCCCATCCAGAAGTATCCAAAATATTATTGAGCAGGTTGGCCACAAGGGGTCTCTGCACTGGAGATGGCTGTTTAACCCGTTTCACCTTCCTCTCTGTCACCCAGTTTCCCGTACCCTACACCGTGGGTGTAAATATCTCTCTATATGTGTTTCCTCTCACCCCCTCAGCTTCCCGAATGATCCCAGGTTCATCCAGTTCCAGTTCCAACATTGCGTCCAGATGCGTCTGGGTGTCACGGTATGGGGTCGCTTAGCGTCCGGTCGGGGTTGTGTCCATGTCACGGTGAGGGGTGTGTAGGTGTCACAGTGAAAGCTGTGTGTCTCGCTCACTGCCTATGCTGTCTGTGAAGTGGATGTTCTCTGTGTCTGGCAATTTATCGTCAAAGTCCTTGATCTACCCCAGACACTTATCTGTCCACACGATGAGTTTGAATCTGTCTTTTGGCCCCTCTTGCAGAGCAGTGAACGTAAATCACCCAACAGAACGGGAGGCTCCTGAATCCCTCACTCCCTGAGTTTGTCATTGAATCCCATGTGACTAGAAAAGCCGCCCTTCAACCTTGAATACTTCCCGCTTCATCACGACTCATACAACCGAAACCGGGAATGTTGAGCTGACGCTCCTGCCCGCCCTGCAATGGCGTCTCGCTGATGTCTACAATATCATAATTCCAGACGTTGACCGCTGCCCTAAAATCATCTGCCTTTCGTACAATACTTCCTGCATTGAAACGGAGGCAGCTCGGAACATAAATCCCAGCAGGCTCAACCTTTTGCTTCCTCACTTTGTCTGTGGTCTTAACAACATCTGTCCCAACAACCGCTCCACCATCTGTCTTGGCATTCTGTTTTCATCCCCCTGCATCTCTAGTTCAGTACCCACCCCTCCTCCTCTCTAATGGCAGGACATCCCGCTGGGATATTAGATCGAAGTGGAAACGGTGAGATTTGCTCAGTGGCGGAGGAAAACCAGGACTGCGCCATGTGGGGGAGTTGCGGCGCGGCCTCCAGGCAGGTGTATGCACCGCCCCCTTCTGTTCGCTCGGCAGAAGACAACCTCCGTTGGCGTCAAATCCATATTTCGGTCAAATTCTGTGGACCGCTGGACTCAAGCTATGTTGTAGCCTATTTTAAGCCTTACACATTATAGGTGTTTCTGCACCTTGGTCCTGGAGTTACGCTGTTTCGTCCAGCTGCATTAATGGCTATTCATGTAAGATTGGATGAAAATTCAACTGGGATTGTATTGAAATAGGCCTCATACACTGGTCGCACCTTCCTTGGAAGAGAACCCAATGATCCAACTATCAGAAGCGCTCATTCATATCACGACACCTTACCCACTTGTTAATCGGTGTTGTCTTTCTAATTCTGGCCACACCAGCACGAACCGAACTTCGCCTGCTCACCCTCCCACTGAAGATTGCAGAAGACCCGCTCGGAGTGGTAGTGTCCCTGACACTCGGGAGGCAAAATACCATCCTGCAATCTCTCTATCGCACACAGAACCACTTTTCTAATCCCCGAATAAATGATCCCCTCTCTCCACAGCTCGCCTCATCTCGCCCTCCCCCTAACCTTCTAAACCATAGAGACAAAATCGGCGCCAGAGACCTGACCTGAGTTATTTCCCTCGACTTCGTCATTTGACCCCTCCCCCATCCAAATGAATACAAACTGGTAGACCTGTTATTGAGGGGTTTGGCCACAGGGGGCACTCTTCAAAGCGCCTGGCTGTACAACATTTTTCATCGGCCTGACTGTCACCCAGTTTCCTGCGACCTGCACATTCTGTCTAACTTCCTCACAATAAGTCCTCCCTATCAGCCCTAGGCTTCCCGAATGATCCAGTTAAACTTCCAACCCCTTAATGTCAGAAGCTGCAGCTGGATGACCTACTTACAGGTGAAGTAGTCAGAGACTCTGAAGGTCTCCCTGCCATCCCCCGTCCTGCAAGAGGAGCATTCAACTCTCCGACCAGGCATGCCTACTGTTCTAACTGTGAAATTATAAATAAAGTAAAAAAAAAAATCCACCATCTGTAGCCAATAACTTATCCTAATTTTCCCGTGCTAATGAACGCGTTTCGCTGATTGTTTTTTGTTCAAACAAACGCGAGGCGCTGATTTCTAATGCACACTTCACTTCCCGCTCCCGATCTCTGAATGGAGACTGTGGCAACGCCATATTTATGTGAGTCTGTGACTCCGGTTTTCAGCCATAGAGTGGGGATACATCCAAACCATCACATCAAACACTCCTGAAGTCAGACACTAAGTGACGCTCCCTAAACAACTATACATCACACATTGTCGGGCTCAGAAAAGCCGTGAAGATGCTTCGGCGCTCCTACAAATTTAGTAGGAGAGAAAAACACATTTTCGGAGACAATTGCTGAATGAAACTCCCTCCATACCGTCCCAGCACACACTCCCAGGAGCAGACACAGAGAGATTCTCCCTCCACACCGTCCCATCCCACACTCCCGGGGTCAGACACAGAGTGAATCTCACTCCACACCGTCCCATCACACACTCTCGGAATCAGACACAGAGTGAATCTCCCTCCACACCATCCCATCACACACTCCCTGGGTCAGACATAGAGTGAATCTCCCTCCACACCGTCCGATCACACACTCCCGGAGTCAGACACAGAGTGAATCTCCCTCAACACCGTCCCATCACACACTCACGGGGTCAGACACAGAGAGATTCTCCCTCCACACCGTCCCATCCCACACTCCCGGTGTCAGACACAGAGTGAATCTCACTCCACACCGTCCCATCACACACTCCCAGAATCAGACACAGAGGGAATCTCCCTCCACACCATCCCATCACACACTCGCGGGGTCTGACACAGAGTGAAGCTCCCTCAACACCGCCCCATCATACACACACGGAATCAGACACAGAGTGAAGCTCCCTCCCCACCGTCCTATTACACGATCTCGCGGTCAGACACAGAGTGAATTTCTCTCCACACCGTCGAATCACACTCTCCCGGGGTCAGAAACAGAGTGTATCTCCCTCCACACCGTCCCATCACACACTCCCGGGGTCAGATACAGACTGAATTTCCCTACGCACCGTCCCATCACACACTGCCGTGTTCAGGCACAGAGTGTATCACCCTTCACACCTTTCCACGAGAGATTTCTTCCTGAGTGATTCCGTCCAATCGCACAATCACGGCTCAGATATTATCTATATTTTCATCTCCACACCCCCACCACCCCGGGGCACAATCGCATCAGACACTATTCTATTCATCGTTTTCGCTGGTGTCCGGCTTTTCATGCCTCTGTAATTCCCTTCATTCCATTGTGGTGCTGATACCTGTGACTTATGTTTCTGCATCTCAGAGTGAAGTGTGAGTCCAATCCTACGTTTTCAGTTAAAGGACTTCTAGCTGTTCACCCTCACTCTTAGAAATCCTGACTCACTAACAGAGACCCGACTACCGTCGCTTTCCTCTGTTAGGTGGTCCTCTGACCAAACCCCGCCAGTATCCAAAACTGAATTATCTGTTTTTCAGGGGGATAGCCACAGGGGTACTATGCACTGGCTCTTTTAACCGCTGACACCTTCCTGGCTGTCACACAGATTCCCCGGCCCTGCCCTCCATCGAGGACATATTGAAGAGGGACCGCATCCATCACTGAGGACCCTCACCTCCCGGGAAATGCCCTGTCATCACTCCTACCATCGGGGAGGAGGTACAAGAGCCTGCCATCCCGCAGTCAACGATTTAAAACAAGTGACTTCCCTTCCACCATTAGATTACTAAATTCCTAAATTCATGAGCACCCTCGATATTCCCCTGTTTGCTGTGTTTATTAATATTTGGAACTTACATTAACTTTACGTCTTTGCGCAGTACTGATTGTACAAATGATCAATCCTCGGGTTGTATAAGTCACCGACAATAAATCAGATGGTGAATACGGTGGCAAACACGCGATACAGATAGACAGGACATGTGGCACGCTGGTCTTCACTGAGTACAGGAGTCGGGAGGTCACATTGCAGTTGTACAAGACATCGGTGAGACCACACATGGAGTACTGTGCTCGATTCTGGTCGCCATGCTGTAGGAAAGATGAGCTGGAAAGTGTGCACAGGGAGATTTACGAGGATGTTGCCCGGATTCGAGTGGCTGAGCTGTGGAGACCGGGCTGGCGTGAGGAGTTTATTCTTTGGGGAGCTCATGTGACACTAAAGAGGTGTAGAAAACCCCGAGGGGCATAGATAGAGTGAATGCGCACAGTCCTTTACACCAGGGTGGGGAATCTGCGAACCAGAGTGCCCAGGAGTGAGGTGAGGGTGGGAGGAGAGGAGGGAGAGGGATAACAGAGAAGGAGGGGTGAAGAAAGGTGCAGGGGGAGAGAAGGATGGGAGAGATTGTGGGAAAGATTACTTGATAGAGTTCTACAAGATTATGAGAAGTATAGATGTTGTCTGGTTTGGAGAACAATTTATATGAAGCACGGTTGGCAGAGCTGGGACCTTTCTGTTTGGAGCATAACAGAATGAGAGGGGACTTGATAGAGGTCTGCAAGATTCGGAGAGGCATAGATAGAGTGGATAGTCAGTACCTGATTCCCAGGGCGCCAATAGCGAACACCAGAGGGCATATGTACAACATTAAGGGACGGAAGTTTAGGGGAGACATGAGGGGTAGGGTTTTTTACACAGAGGGTTATGAGTGCCCGGAATGACTTGCCAGGGACGGTGGAGGAGTCTAAAACATTAGGGGTATTTAAGAGCCTCTCGGACAGGCACATGGATGAAAAAAATGGAGGGTTATGGGGTAGTGAGGGTTTAGTAATTTTATTAAGGATTATATGGGTCGGCTCAACATAGAGGGTTGAAGAGTCTGTACTGTGCTGTACAGTTCTATGGTTTTATGGTTCTATGTTCTTTGGTTCTGTGGAAAGGAGACTGATGGGGAAAGAGCAATGTAGGAGAGTGTTGGGGGAAGGGGATGCGAGTTGTGGAGGAGAATGGCTGGGGGAGTGACAGAGTGGGTGAAGCGGGGATGTGAGGATGAGGTGGATAAGAGTGGGGAAGAGAGACGGGAGGAGGAAAGAGGATTGTAATGTGATTCCAGGTGGCTCCGGGGACTCTTAGCAGAGATCCTTGTCCAAATGTGGACGCTTCTCGCAAATGAAACGGTGTTGATGACTGCAAAGTTCCCTCCGTTCGTGCGAGTCGCAGTTATCGCAGAAGGACGTTTCCGTGTAATCCCTGTACATCAGGCTAGAAGCCTCCTCCCTATCAAAGAAGGATGAACAATTTCAACAGGGTGGAAATAGCTCCTGGGGGACGCCCGAGACCATCACTAAACTAATCCCACCGCATCGCACTTTCCACAGAGCCCCGTGTCCGTCCTTAAAATAATCCCAATGACCCACTTTCTCCTCACAGACTGTATCACTCCCCAAACTGATGTCACGGCCCCGCACACTCCTCCACAGCCCTGTGTCAGAATCTAATCTACGATCGTTGCCCCCTCACTTCCCACAGCCCCGGTGTGCCTCCAAACTAATCGTACTGACTCAGTCCCAATACAGCAACAATCCGAACTCACCCGTCTTCGCATCTTCCAATCCAGTACGTTCTGAATGGATGGACGATGGCGTTGGAAACAACATTCTGCGAAATTAAGCTTTGTCAATTAATGTTAATAAGGAGACTCTCTCAATGTCTGAACCCAGAAATCTGGAATGGGATGGACGAGAAAGAGGAAACTTCACTCTTGTGTCTGACCCCAGGATTTTGTGAAGGGTCGCTGTGGAGGGAGCTTCACTCTGTATCTGACGCAGGGTTAGCGAGATGGGACGGTGCGGAGAGAGTTTTACTCTGCGTCTGAACCACAGAGTGCATGATAGGATTGGGCGAATCCGGCTTTATTCTGTCTGACCCCGGGAGTGTATCATGGGAAGCTGTTGTGGGAGCTTCAATCTCTCTCAGAACATCGGAGTGTGTGAAAATAGCTTCGCTCTGCGTCTTACCACGGGAGTCGGTGATTCGATAGCGTGGACGGTGCTTCACAGTGTGTCTGACCACGGGAGTGTGTGCTGGGACGGTGTGGATGGAGATTCACTCTGTGTCTGACCCCGGGAGTGTGTGATGGGATGGTGTGGAGGGAGATTCACTCTGTGTCTGACCCCGGGAGTGTGTCATGGGACGGTGCGGAGGGAGATTCACTCTGTGTCCGACCACGGGAGTGTGTGATGGGATGGTGTTGAGTGAGATTCACTCTGTGTCTGACGCCGGGATTGTGTAATTAGACTGTGTGGAGGGCGATTCACTCTTGTGCCTGACCCCGGGAGCGTGTGATTGGACTGGGTGGAAGGATCTTCTCTCTGTGTCTGACCCCGGGAGTGTGTGATTGGACTGTGTGGAGGGCGATTCACTCTTGTGTCTGACCCTGGGAGTGTGTGATGGGACGGCGTGGAGGGAGATTCACTCTGTGTCCGACCACGGGAGTGTGTGATGGGATGGTGTTGAGTGAGATTCACTCTGTGTCTGACGCCGGGAGTGTGTGATTCGACTGGGTGGAGGGCGATTCACTGTTGTGTCTGACCCCGGGAGATCGTGATGGGACGGTGTGGAGGGAGATTCACTCTGTCTGACCCCGGGAGTGTCTGATGGTTTTAGATATCTCCTCTCTCGGTGTGACAATTACCTCCTCTTGTTTTGAATTTATTTTCAGCAGCCTTGCATCAAAGTTGGAACAACGTTCCTTCGCTTCATCGTAAGTTGTTTCCAAAGTAGACATGAAATAACAACGGTCTTCATTTCTGATCCAGTCCAGGGAACACGTTCGATCTGCAAATCAGGTACAAGAAAAAGTGAATAACCCCCCACACCGCCCTTTCACACACTCACGTGGTCAGACCCACATTGAATCTCCCTCCACACCGTCCCATCACACACACCCGGAGTCAGTCACCAAGTGAACCTCCCTCCACATTGTCCCGTCACACACTCCCGGGGTCAGACACAGAGTGAATCTCCCTCCACACCGTCCAATCACACACCCCCGGGGTCAGACACAGAGTGAATCTCCCTCCCCACCGTCCCATCACACAATCCCGGGATCAGACACCGAGTGAATCTCCTTCCACACCATCCTATCACACACTCCCGGAGTCAG
The DNA here is from genome assembly GCF_048418815.1 of Hemitrygon akajei. Taxonomy (NCBI): domain Eukaryota; kingdom Metazoa; phylum Chordata; class Chondrichthyes; order Myliobatiformes; family Dasyatidae; genus Hemitrygon; species Hemitrygon akajei. Next base: position 793,243 of record NW_027331929.1, read on the forward strand.
ACACAGAGTGAATCTCCCTCCACACCGTCCCATCACACACTCCCGGGGTCAGACACAGAGTGAATCTCCCTCCACATCGTCCAATCACGCACTCCCGGGGTCAGGCACTGTGTGAATCTGTTTCTCCATGGCTTCAGCAAACCTTGCAGCGGTCAGACGTGGAGTGAAGTTTCCTGTACACCATCCTGTCACATTCTTCCGGGGACAGATTCTGGGTGTAACTCCTTCCACACTGTCTCATCTCAAACTCCCGTGGTCAGGCACAGAGTGAAGCTCCCTGCACACCGCGACATCACAGACTCTCTCGGTCAGAGAAGACAATTTAGATCCCTCTCTGAAACGTCCCGTCACAACCCACGTGTTCTCACACAAAGCGAAGTTTAGCCCACAACATCCCATGGCACAGGCACGGGGTCAGACCCCCTCCACAATATCCAATCACACAATCCGGTGTCATTTAAAATGAACGTCCCCCTGCACTGTCCCATCACACAATCCCGTGTTCAGACACAGTGTGAATCCACCTCCACAACTTCCCATCACACTCTCCTGGATTCAGTGATAGAGTGAAACTTCCTCCACGCAGCCCCATCACACAGTTACTGGGTCAAACACAGAGTGAATCACCCTCCATACCACCTCTTCACACACTCCCGATGTCAAGCACAGAGTGACGCTTCCTCTCTCTATGCCTGCCCTGTGATGAGGAGCGGGTGAAAGAGGGGGATGATGCCTCACCTCTTTTGCTGGTCAACAATTCACAGATGTGAGCCTTGGTTTCGTTGACAGATCTGTACTTCGTTTCCATCTCAGTGAACTGGTGACGGAGATCGCTGTGCATTCCTTTAAGAACAGACAGATTAGAGTTGAGCGCAGAAAGCTTAGATTGGTTGGGTTTATGGTAAGGGGCGTGTCGGTGTCACTGGGGTGTTTTTAAATAACAGTTAATTCCTTTCTCTTTATTTATGGTCTGACTCCACTCGGAGACCGTTCCACTCACCATGGACCGAGAGTCCGATCACAATCACGATGAGGGCGGACATGATTAGGCAGAGCAGGCAGATCTGACGGTTCCGTCTATTTCCGATGTTCTGTTTCGGCTCCTGTTCAGGAGCAGCTGTAGAGAGACAATATGACTATAAGGCCGTAAGATATGGGAGCATTCGGCCAAGATACAAACCATTCGGCCCATCGAGTCTACTCCGTCATACAGTCATGGTCTAATCCAATTCGTCCGGTCTTTCCCGCTCCCCTGCCCTCTCCCCATGCCCTTTGATGACCTGGAGAATCATGAACCTATTTGTCTCTGTTTTAAATGCACTCAGTGAATTGGCCTCCACAGCCCCTCGTGGCAACAATTTCCACAGATTTACCACGTCTGACTAAAGTAATTTCTCTGCATCTCCGTTCTAAATGGACATCCTTCAATCCTGAATTTGTGTCCTCTTGTCCTAGACTCCCCTAACATGGGAAATAACTTTGCCATATCTAATCTGTTCAGGACTTTTAACATTCGGAATGTTTCCTCGAGCTCTTCCCTCATTCTCCTGAAATCCAGGGAATGCAGCCCAAGAGCTGCCAGACGTTCCTCATACGGTAACCCTTTCATTCCTGGAATCATTCTCGTGAATCTCTCTGAACTTTGGGCAATGTCAGAATAACCTTTAAAAATAAGGAGCACAGAACGGCACACAATACTCCAGGTGTGGTGTCACGAGTGTCTTATAGAACCCCAACATCACATCACTGCCCTTATACTCTGTAACTCTAGAATTGATTGCTAACATTGCATTCCGCTTGTGCATCACCGACTCAACCCGAAGGTTAACCTTTAGGGTATTTTGCACAAGGATTCATTTGCCGCATTCCTGCCGTATATTTCCCTGAGAACAAGAGTTACCAATTAATGCTTCCATTTTCCTGCCAGATAGCTTCATAATTCCCCTCACTCCAATTAAACGCTTTCCTAACGTGTCTGTCCCGATCCCTCTCTAATGCTATTTTAAGGGAAATAGAATTGTGGACTTGGACCCGAATATCCCCCTGATCCTCCACACTGCCAAGAGTGTAACCATTATCAGAGTGATTCTGGGGTTTAGAGACGAAAGGACACTCAAAGCTGTTGCGCATGTTGACTCTGTCATTGAGAGGGCACTCGGTACATTGGCCTTCATCAACCGTGAAATTGAATTCAATAACCGAGAGGTTATGTTACAGCTGTATACGAACCTGATCAGGCACCACTTGGAGTATTGTGCTCCGTTCAGAAACTTGGATACTATTACCTAGTTTTCTGAACCTTCCATAAGCTTTTCTGTTCTTCTTGACGAGATCTTGAGCAGCCTTTGTACACCACGGTTCCTGTACCCTGTCATCCTTCCCCTGTCTCTTTGGAACGTACCTCTGCAGAATGCCCCGTAAAGACCCCCTTGAACATTTGCCACATTGCTGCAGTACATTTCCTTTGGAACAACTGTTATCAATTAATGCTTCCAAATTCCCGCCAGGCAGCTTCATATTTCCCCTTACTCCAAGTAAAGCTTTTCTAACGTGTCCGTCCCTATTTCTCACCAATGCTATCGTAAAGGAGATAGAATTGTGATCACTTCATCTAAAATGCTCTCCCACTGTGAGACGTGACATCACACACTCCCGGGGTCAGACACAGAGTGAATCTCCCTCCAGACTGTCTCATCACACACTCCCGGGCTCAGACACAGAGTGAATCTCCCTCCACATTCCCATCACTAACTTCCCGGGGTCAGACACAGAGTGAAGCTCCCTCCACACCGTCCCATAACACTCTTCCCTGCTTATAAAGAGATTGAAACTGCTTCCCTCCATCTCTGTTCTACTCACCTCTCGATGGAGACGGTGAGTCCGGTTTTACGATCTGCATTTTCATGTAAGTCTCGTTGTCGTCCATCCTGTCGATTCTGCGTCTCTGAGCTCAGCGAGACAAACAAACACCAGATGAGCAGCTGATAAAGGGAGGAGCCGAGAGCCGGGGGAGGAAGTGCTGGAGAAGAGGGAGATTGAGGGTGTGAGAGGGGGAGGTCTGGAGAGATGAAAGTTGCGGAGGCGGGGATGTAGTGAGAGTGGGGAGAAAAAGAGGGAAGGTTAAGGTTTGGCGGAAAGAGAATCGTGAGTGACAGGGGTCAGAAAGGGGTATCACTGAAAGAAGCGGAGGTCAAGAAGTGGGAGAGAATGGAGAGAGAAAGGGAGAAATGTAGAGGGTGGATTGTTGGAGGGAATCAATTTGGCTTCTTCCTCGAGCTCTCTCTTTTTTTCTTCTATTCCCACTCTCGGGCTGATATATTGCTTTTACTGTCCGAGAGGTTTACAACCAACACCTCATCCCCTACTGCAACATTCTGTTTATTCAGGCCCTCTGTGCTCTAGAAACCACGGCCCCGGGACAAACCAGAAACACCCACCGAAGTAACCGAGCCACCGAGACTAGCAACAGATTGCCCTTTTCACACCGTGAAGAACTAATCAAAGAATGCAAATATTTAGATATTGAAGTTTACAGGAAACTAACACACGCTGCGCGTGTCAGAGATTTGACTCTCTTCACCCATTGGAACATAAGCTGGGGGTTGTCAGTATTTCAGAGAAGTATTGAAAGCGTGCGGCTACACTGACTGGGCCGGCATACAGACAGGAAAATAAAAATAAAAATAGCAGTGGCGTCGGCCCAGCAGACGGAGTTCAGCAGCTCTCTCAAAAACCCTCCATCACCTAGTGTCTGTCACTTTCTCTCCCTGTTCCTCATCTCCGCTCACTATCCCCCTATTTCACTCCCATAAATGCCGCTAACCCGCATCAATTTCTCTCCTCTCTCCGGCTCTCTCCTTTTTCCTCTTCTCTATCTCTCTCGTCTGCCTTTCTATCTCACTGCCTCCACACTAAACCTTCTCCTTCTGTCTCCCCAACCTCTCTACCCCACTTTCTCTCTTCCCACTCTCTCCCGCTCAGAGTGAAAGTTCACCGGACTGAAATTTGACCGGGCCATCAGTACCGTTTCCATGAAATGCGCCGATCACTGGACAGTGGGGATTAGTTACATACTCCACTGTACGTAAGGGGGGAGGTGAAAGGAAATGGGGGTGAGGGTAGTGGATAAAAGGGTGGTGGTACGGGAGGAGATGTGCAGTAGCGGCTGTGTGTGTGTGTGTGTGTGTGTGTGTGTGTGTGTGTGTGTGTGTGTGTGTGTGTGTGTGTGTGTGTGTGTGTGTGTGTGTGTGTGTGTGTGTGTGTGTGTGTGTGTGTGTCTGGATGAGAGAGAGAGAGAGAGAGAGAGAGAGAGAGAGAGAGAGAGAGAGAGAGAGAGAGAGAGAGAGAGAGAGAGAGAGAGAGAGAGAGAGAGAGAGAGAGAGAGAGAGAGAGAGCTTCGGTACCAACCGATCAGACATTAGTGCAGATCACTCCACACGTCCCAGCACACACTACCGTGGTCAGACACAAAGGGAACCTCCCTCCACACCGTCCCATCACACACTCCCGGGCAGAGACACAGTGTGAATCTCCCTACACAAAGTCCCATCACACACACCCGCGGGCAGACACAGACTGAATCTCCCTCCAGACCGTCCCATTACACACTCCTGGTGTCAGACACAGAGTGAATCTCCCTCCACACCGCCCCATCACACACACCCGGTGTCAGACACAGAGTGAATCTCCCTCCACACCGTCCCATCACACACTCCCGGGGTCAGACACAGAGTGAATCTCCCTCCACACCGTCCCATCACACACTCCCAGGGCCAGACACAGAGTGAATCTCCGTCCACACCGTCCAATCACACACTCCTGATGAGAGACATAGAGTGCGGGGTGTTGAGTTTGCAGAAACTGGGAGAAAGCGTTGTGAAACCACACGACCTGCCGGTACATAAAGAGACTGAGAGAAACTGAGAACATAAATATCGATAGCTAGTTTAAGAGTGCAGAATTAACACCAAAGGTGTAGAGGGAACTTGACCATGATTCTGACCCCTGGTGTATGTCGTCGGAGGGAGTGTGTGATGGGACAGTGTGGGGGGAGATTCACTCTGTGTCAGACCCCGGGAGTGTGTGATGGGAAGGTGTGGAGGGAGATTCACTCTGTGTCTGACCCCGGGTGCTTGTAATGGGACGGTGTGGAGGTAGATTCACTGTCTGTCTGACACCGGGGGTGTGTGATGGGACAGTGTGGGGTGAGATTCACTCTGTGTCCGACCCCGGGAGTGTGTGATCTGACGTTGTGGAGGAAGATTCACACTGTGTCTCACCACGGGTGTCTGTATTTGGACGGTGTGTAGAGAGATTGACTCTGTGTCTGACCGCGGATGTCTGTTATGGGACGGTGTGGAGGGAGATTCAATCTGTGTCCGACCCCGGGAGTGTGTGATGGGACGGTGTGGAGGGAGACTCACTCCGTGTCTGACCACGGGAGTGTGTGATGGGGCGGTGTGGAGGGATATTCACACCTTGTCTGACCCCGGGAGTGTGTGATGTGACGTTGTGGATGATGATTCACTCTGTGTCTGACCCCGGGAGTGTGTGATGGGACGGTGTGGAGGGAGATTCACTCGGTGTCTGACCCCGCGTGTGTGTAATGGGATGGTGTGGAGGTAGATTCACTGTGTGTCTGACACCGGGAGTGTGTGATGAGACAGTGTGGGGGGAGATTCACTCTATGTCCGACCACGGGAGTGTAAGATGAGACGTTGTGGAGGAAGATTCACTCTGTGTCTCTCCACGGGTGTCTGTATTTGGACGGTGTGGAGAGAGATTGACTCTGTGTCTGACCCCGGATGTCTGTTATAGGACGGTGTGGAGGGAGATTCACTCTGTGTCTGACCCCGGGAGTGTGTGATGGGACGGTGTGGAGGGAGATTCACTCTGTGTCTGACCACGGGAGCGTGTGCTGGAGCGGTGCGAAGGGAGATTCACTCTGTGACTGACCCCGGGATTGTGTGATGGGACGGTGTCGATGGAGATTCACTTTGTGTCTGACACCGGGAGTGCGTGATGTGACGGTGTGCAGGGAGATTCACTTTGTGTGTGACCCCGGGATTGTTTGACGGGGCGGTGTGGAGAGAGATTCACTCTGTGTCTGACCACGGGAGCGTGTGCTGGGGCGGTGCGAAGGGAGATTCACTCTGTGACTGACCCCGGGAGTGTGTGATGGGACGGTGTCGATGGAGATTCACTTTGTGTCTGACACCGGGAGTGCGTGATGTGACGGTGTGCAGGGAGATTCACTTTGTGTGTGACCCCGGGATTGTTTGACGGGGCGGTGTGGAGAGAGATTCACTCTGTGTCTGACCACGGGAGTGTGTGATGGGACGGTGTGGAGAGAGATTCACTCTGTGTCTGACCACGGGAGTGTGTGATTGGACGGTGTGGAGCGAGATTCAGTCTGTTTCTACCTTCCGGGAGCGCGTGATGGGACGGTTTGGGGGTAGCTTAACTCTGTGGCTGTCGCTCGGTGTGTGTGATGGGACGGTGTGGAGGGAGATTCACTCTGTCTCTGACACCGGGGTTGTGTGATGGGAAGGTATGGAAGGAGATTCACTCTGTGTCTGACCCCGGGAGCGTGTGCTGGAACGTTGCGGAGGGTGATTGACTTTGTGAGTGACCCCGGGAGTGTGTGATCGGACGGTGTGGAGGGAGATTCACTTTGTGTGTGACCCCGGGATTGTTTGACGGGACAGTGTGGAGGGAAATTCACTGGTGTCTGACCCCGGGAGTGTGTGATGGGGCGGTGTGGAGGGAGATTCACTCAGTGTCTCACACAGGGGTTGTGTGATTGGACGGTGTGGAGGGAAATTCGCTGGTGTCTGAGCCCGGGATTGTGTGATGGGATGGTGTGGAGGGAGATTCACTCTGTGTCTGTCCCCCGGAGTGTGTGATGGGACGGTGTAGAGGAAGATTCACTCTGTCTCTGACACCGGGGTTGTGCGATGGGACGGTGTGGAGGGATATTCACTCTGTGTCTGACCCCAGGAGTGTGTGATGGTTGGTGTGGAGGGATATTCACTCTGTGTCTGACCCCGGTAGTGTGTGATGGGACGTGTCGATGGAGATTCACTTTGTGTCTGACCCCGGGAGTGTGTGATCGGACGGTGTGGAGGGAGATTCACTTTGTGTGTGACCCCTGGATTGTTTGTCGGGACAGTGTGGAGGGAGATTCACTCAGTGTCTGATTCCGGGAGTGTGTGATGGGTCGGTGTGGAGGGAGATTCACTCAGTGTCTCACACAGGGGGTGTGTGATGGGACGGTGTGGAGGGAAATTCACTGGTGTCTGAGCCCAGGAGAGGGTGATGGGACGGGGTGGAGGCAGATTCAGTCTGTTTCTACCTTCCGGTAGTCTGTGATGGGACGGTGTGGAGGGAGATTCACTCTGTGTATGATCCCTGGAGTGTGTGATGGGACGGTGGGGAGGGATATTCACTCTGTGTATGACCCCGGGAGTGTTTAATGGGACGGTGAGGAGGGAGATTCACTGGTGTCTGACCCCGGGAGTGTGTGATGGGACGGTGTCGATGGAGATTCACTTTGTGTCTGACTCCGGGAGTGTGTGATGGGACGGTGTGGAAGGAGGTTCACTCTGTGTCTGACCCCGGGAGTGTGTGAAGGGACGGATGTGGAGGGCAGCAGGACCTGTCTGACTCCGGGAAGCACACTATCCCACAACCATTTCCAAAGCCCCCCTTTCACCCCACTCCTTTACTTACTGTGGTGGATGCAACTACTCCCAGCTGGTCATTAGGCGGCGCCTTTCCTTGGAGCATTTCAAACCGGTAACGTTCACTGTGAGGCGGGAGAGAGTGGGAAGTGGGAAAGTGCGGTAGAGAGGAAGGGGAGCGGGACTGACGGCCCGGACACATTTCAAACCGGTAACGTTCACTGTGAGCGGGAGAGAGTGGGCAGATGGAAAGTGGTGTAGAGAGGGAGGGGAGCGGGAAAGAGAAGTGTTAGTGAGGAGTACAGTGAGATAGAAAGGCAGTGGACAGAGAGGGAGTGGGGGGAAATGGAGGAGAGCTGGAGGGAGGAGCAAAATTCAACCGGTTAGAGGCATTCATGTGAGAGAAATATGAGCATAGTGATGGGAGAGTGAGGGACGCAGAGAAAAAAAATGATAGACAGAAGGTGAAGGAGAGTTTATTGAGAGAGGTGCTGAATTGCACGTACTGGGCTGTCGTCGCTGCTATTTTTATTTTTTGCTTTCTGTATGCCGTCCCAGTCATTGCAGACGCACGTTTTCAATACTTCTCTGAAATACTGACAACCCCCAGATTAAGTTCGAATGGGTGAAGAGAGTCAATCCTCTGACACCGCGCAGCGTGTGCTGGTTTCCTGTGAACTTCAATATCTAAATATGTGCCTTCTTAGATAAGTACTAAACAGTCTAAAAACGGCAATCTATTGTTCTGACGTCTTCTCGGAGGGAGGGGTTTCGCTTACTTCGGAGGGTGTTGCTGGTTGTCTCGGGGCCGTGGTTTCCAGACCACAGAGGGTCTGAAGCCCCGGCGATAAGCAGGGCAACGGGAGCGCTGACGCTCAAACCAGGAATCAACTGGAGGCTGAGGTATTCATTGCAAATTTATCTAACAATAATGGCTCTGAATAAGTGACAAGACATCAGTCCATCTTTCCATCCATGTTCACTCATCAGCATTCACTCTTCCCCCCTTCCATTCCTTTATCTCTCCCTTCTTCTCTTTCTATATCCGTCCAACTGTCATTTCCATCTCGCTCAATCTTCCCTTCCCTGCACGCTTCCTCCCTCTCTGTAGCGCTTCCTCTCCCCCTCTGTTCCTTCAACCCCTCCCTGTCCGTTTCCCTGTCTCTCTCTATTTTCCTTCTGCTTTCCCTAGTCAGCTCGCCCTATATTTTCTCACACTCTCCCCTAATTTCTCTGCAGGGGTCCACCCTCTCTATTTGGACCCTGGTCTATCCACACTTCTCGCCATCTCCTTCTGTCATTCCGCTCCCCCTTTTCGACCCCAGTATCCCACGTCTCCCTTTCCGCCGATCTAACCTTCCCCTAACTCTGTATCTCCCCACTCTTACTACGTTTACACCCGCCACTCTCATCTGTCCAGACAATCACTCTCAGACCCTCAACTCTCTCCTCTCCGAAAATACCTCCCCTTGTTCTCGGCTCCTCTCTTTATCAGCTGCTCATCTGGTGTTTGTTTGTCTCACTGAGCTCAGAGACGCAGAGGATCCTCGACAGGATGGACGACAGCGAGACTTCCATAAATGTGCAGATCGAAAAACCGGTCCCGCGGTCTCCATCGAGATGTGAGTGGGGCACAGACCAAGGAAGGGAGTTTAACTCTGGGTCTGACGCCAGAATTGTGTGATGAAACGACTTTCTGGGAGCCTCACTCTCTGTGTCTCTCCCCGGGAGTGTGTGATGGGACGGTGTGGAGGGAGATTCACTCTGTGTCTGATCCCGGTAGTGTGTGATGAGACGATGTGGAGGGAGATTCACTCTGTGTCTGATCCCGGTAGTGTGTGATGGGACGGTGTGGAGGGAGATTCACTCTGTGTCTGACACCGGGAGTGTGTGATGGGGCGGTGTGGAGGGAGATTCACTCTGTGTCTGACGCCGGGAGTGTGTGATGGGACGGTGTGGAAGGAAATTCTCTCTATGTCTGTCTCCGGGAGCGTGTTAAGGGGGGGGGGGGTTGGAGGGAGATTCACTCTGTGTCTGACCCCAGAATTGTGTGATGGGACGGCTTTCAGGCAGCCTCACTCTCTGTGTCTCACCCCTGGAGTGTGTGATGGGACGGTCTGGAGGGAGATTCACTCTGTGTCTGATCCCGGTAGTGTGTGATGGGACAGTGTGGAGTGAGTTTCACTCTGTGTTTCACCCCGGGAGCCATTGATGGGACGGTGTGGTGGGAGATTCACTCTGTGTCTGACCCAGTGGAGAGTGTCATTTGGACGGGGTGGAGGGAGTTTCACTCTGTGTTTCACCCCGGGAGTGTGTGATGGGACGGTGTGGAGGGAGATTCACTCTGTGTCTGACCCCGGGAGTGTGTGATGGGATGGTGTGGAGGGAGATTCACTCTGTGTCTGACCCCGGGAGTGTGTAATGGGACGGTGTGGAGGGAGATTCACTCTGTGTCTGACCCCGGGGAGTGTGTGATGGGATGGTGTGGAGGGAGATTCACTCTGTGTCTGACACCGGGAGTGTGTGATGGGACGGTGTCGAGGGAGATTCACTCTGTGTCTGACGCCGGGATTGTGTGAAGGGACGGTGTGGAGTGAGCAGGACATGTCTGACCCCGGGAAGCACACTATCGCCCAACCATTTCAAAAGCCCCCCTTTCACCCAAACCTCTTTACTTACTGTGGTGGATGTAAACTACTTCCAGCTGTTCATTAAGCGGCGCCTTTCCTTGGAGCATTTCAAACCGGTAACGTTCACTGTGAGCGGGAGAGAGTGGGAAGAGAGAAAGTGGGGTAGAGAGGGAGGGGAGCGGGACAGACGGCCCGGTCCACATTTCAAACCGGTAACGTTCACTGTGAGCGGGAGAGAGTGGGAAGAGGGAAAGTGGGGTAGAGAGGGAGTGGAGCGGGACAGACGGCCCGGTCACATTTCAAACCGGTAACGTTCACTGTGAGCGGGAGAGAGTGGGAAGAGAGAAAGTGGGGTAGAGAGGGAGGGGAGCGGGACAGACGGCCCGGTCACATTTCAAACCGGTAACGTTCACTGTGAGCGGGAGAGAGTGCGGAAGAGGGAAAGTGGGGTAGAGAGGGAGTGGAGCGGGACAGACGGCCCGGTCACATTTCAAACCGGGAACGTTCCCTGTGAGCGGGAGAGAGTGGGAAGAGAGAAAGTGGGGTAGAGAGGGAGGGGAGCGGACAGACGGCCCGGTCACATTTCAAACCGGTAACGTTCACTGTGACCGGGAGAGAGTGGGAAGAGAGAAAGTGGGGTAGAGAGGGAGGGGAGCGGGACAGACGGCCCTGTCACATTTCAAACCGGTAACCTTCACTGTGAGCGGGAGAGAGTGGGAAGTGGGAAAGTGGGGTAGAGAGGGAGGGGAGCGGTACAGACGGCCCGGTCACATTTCAAACCGGTAACGTTCACTGTGACCGTGAGAGAGTGGGATGTGGGAAAGTGGGGTAGAGAGGGAGGGGAGCGGTACAGACGGCCCGGTCCATTTCAAACGGTAACGTTCATCCTGTGACCGTGAGAGAGTGGGATGTGGGAAAGTGGGGTAGAGAGGGAGGGGAGCGCGAAAGAGTAGTTTAGTGAGGAGGTCAGTGAGATAGAAAGGCAGTGGACAGAGAGGGAGTGGGGGGAAATGAAGTGAGCTGGAGGGAGGAGCAAAATTGAAGCGGTTAGAAGCATTCATGGGTGAGAAATATGGAGATAGCGATGGGAGAGTGAGGGACGCAGAGAGAGAAAATGATAGACAGATGGTGATGGAGAGTTTTTTGAGAGAGGTGCTGAATTGCACGTACTGGGCTGTCGTCGCTGCTATTTTTATTTTTTGCTTTCTGTATGCCGTCCCAGTCATTGCAGCCGCACGCTTTCAATACTTCTCTGAAATACTGACAACCACCAGATTAAGTTCGAATGGGTGAAGAGAGTCAAACCTCTGACACCGCGCACCGTGTGCTGGTTTCCTGTGAACTTCAGTATCTAAATATGTGCCTTCTTAGATAAGCACTAAACAGTCTAAAAACGGCAATCTATTGTTCTGACGTCTCCTCGGAGGGACGGGGCTCGCTTACTTCGGAGGGTGTTGCTGGTTGTCTCGGGGCCGTGGTTACCAGAGCACAGAGGGTCTGAAGCCCCGGCGATAAGCAGAGCAATGGGAGCGCTGACGCTCAAAACAGGAATCAACTGGAGGCTGAGGTATTCATTGCAAATTTATCTAACAATAATGGCTCTGAATAAGTGACAAGACATCAGTCCATCTTTCCATCCATGTTCACTCATCAGCATTCACTCTTCCCCCTTCCATTCCTTTATCTCTCCCTTCTTCTCTTTCTATATCCGTCCAACTGTCATTTCCATCTCGCTCAATCTTCCTTCCCTGCACGCTTCCTCCCCTCTCTGTAGCGCTTCCTCTCCCCCTCTGTTCCTTCAACCCCTCCCTGTCCGTTTCCCTGTCTCTCTCTATTTTCCTTCTGCTTTCCCTAGTCAGCTCGCCCTATATTTTCTCACACTCTCCCCTAATTTCTCTGCAGGGGTCCACCCTCTCTATTTGGACCCTGGTCTATCCACACTTCTCGCCATCTCCTTCTGTCATTCCCGCTCCCCCTTTTCGACCCCAGTATCCCACGTCTCCCTTTCCGCCGATCTAACCTTCCCCTAACTCTGTATCTCCCCACTCTTACTACGTTTACACCCGCCACTCTCATCTGTCCAGACAATCACTCTCAGACCCTCAACTCTCTCCTCTCCGAAAATACCTCCCCTTGTTCTCGGCTCCTCTCTTTATCAGCTGCTCATCTGGTGTTTGTTTGTCTCACTGAGCTCAGAGACGCAGAGGATCCTCGACAGGATGGACGACAGCGAGACTTCCATAAATGTGCAGATCGAAAAACCGGTCCCGCGTCTCCATCGAGATGTGAGTGGGGCACAGACCATGGAAGGGAGTTTAACTCTGGGTCTGACGCCAGAATTGTGTGAATGAAACGACTTTCTGGGAGCCTCACTCTCTGTGTCTCTCCCCGGGAGTGTGTGATGGGACGGTGTGGAGGGAGATTCACTCTGTGTCTGATCCCGGTAGTGTGTGTGATGAGACGATGTGGAGGGAGATTCACTCTGTGTCTGATCCCGGTAGTGTGTGATGGGACGGTGTGGAGGGAGATTCACTCTGTGTCTGACACCGGGAGTGTGTGATGGGGCGGTGTGGAGGGAGATTCACTCTGTGTCTGACGCCGGGAGTGTGTGATGGACGGTGTGGAAGGAAATTCTCTCTATGTCTGTCTCCGGGAGCGTGTTAAGGGGGGGGAGGGGGGGGGGTTGGAGGGGAGATTCACTCTGTGTCTGACCCCCAGAATTGTGTGATGGGACGGCTTTCAGGCAGCACTCACTCTCTGTGTCTCACCCCTGGAGTGTGTGATGGGACGGTCTGGAGGGAGATTCACTCTGTGTCTGATCCCGGTAGTGTGTGATGAGACAGTGTGGAGTGAGTTTCACTCTGTGTTTCACCCCGGGAGCCATTGATGGGAACGGTGTGGTGGGAGATTCACTCTGTGTCTGACCCAGTGGAGAGTGTCATTTGGACGGGTGGAGGAGTTTCACTCTGTGTTTCACCCCGGGAGTGTGTGATGGGACGGTGTGGAGGGAGATTCACTCTGTGTCTGACCCCGGGAGTGTGTGATGGGATGGTGTGGAGGGAGATTCACTCTGTGTCTGACCCCGGGAGTGTGTAATGGGACGGTGTGGAGGGAGATTCACTCTGTGTCTGACCCCGGGAGTGTGTGATGGGATGGTGTGGAGGGAGATTCACTCTGTGTCTGACACCGGGAGTGTGTGATGGGACGGTGTCGAGGGAGATTCACTCTGTGTCTGACGCCGGGATTGTGTGATGGGACGGTGTGGAAGGAAGTTCACTCTCTTTCTGTCCCCGGGAGCGTGTTATGGGGGGGGGGGGGGGGCTGGGTGGTTTGGAGGAAGATTCACTCTGTGTCTGACCCCGGGACTGTATGAAGGGACGGTGTGGAGTGAGCAGGACATGTCTGACCCCGGGAAGCACACTATCGCCCAACCATTTCAAAAGCCCCCCTTTCACCCAACCTCTTTACTTACTGTGGTGGATGTAACTACTTCCAGCTGTTCATTAAGCGGCGCCTTTCCTTGGAGCATTTCAAACCGGTAACGTTCACTGTGAGCGGGAGAGAGTGGGAAGAGAGAAAGTGGGGTAGAGAGGGAGGGGAGCGGGACAGACGGCCCGGTCACATTTCAAACGGTAAACGTTCACTGTGAGCGGGAGAGAGTGGGAAGAGGGAAAGTGGGTGTAGAGAGGGAGTGGAGCGGGACAGACGGCCCGGTCACATTTCAAACCGGTAACGTTCACTGTGAGCGGGAGAGAGTGGGAAGAGAGAAAGTGGGGTAGAGAGGGAGGGGAGGGGACAGACGGCCCTGTCACATTTCAAACCGGTAACCTTCACTGTGAGCGGGAGAGAGTGGGAAGTGGGAAAGTGGGGTAGAGAGGGAGGGGAGCGGTACAGACGGCCCGGTCACATTTCAAACCGGTAACGTTCACTGTGACCGTGAGAGAGTGGGATGTGGGAAAGTGGGGTAGAGAGGGAGGGGAGCGCGAAAGAGTAGTTTAGTGAGGAGGTCAGTGAGGATAGAAAGGCAGTGGACAGAGAGGGAGTGGGGGGAAATGAAGTGAGCTGGAGGGAGGAGCAAAATTGAAGCGGTTAGAAGCATTCATGGGTGAGAAATATGGAGATAGCGATGGGAGAGTGAGGGACGCAGAGAGAGAAAATGATAGACAGATGGTGATGGAGAGTTTTTTGAGAGAGGTGCTGAATTGCACGTACTGGGCTGTCGTCGCTGCTATTTTTATTTTTTGCTTTCTGTATGCCGTCCCAGTCATTGCAGCCGCACGCTTTCAATACTTCTCTGAAATACTGACAACCACCAGATTAAGTTCCAATGGGTGAAGAGAGTCAAACCTCTGACACCGCGCACCGTGTGCTGGTTTCCTGTGAACTTCAGTATCTAATATGTGCCTTCTTAGATAAGCACTAAACAGTCTAAAAACGGCAATCTATTGTTCTGACGTCTTCTCGGAGGGAGGGGGCTCGCTTACTTCGGAGGGTGTTGCTGGTTGTCTCGGGGGCCGTGGTTACCAGAGCACAGAGGGTCTGAAGCCCCGGCGATAAGCAGAGCAATGGGAGCGCTGACGCTCAAAACAGGAATCAACTGGAGGCTGAGGTATTCATTGCAAATTTATCTAACAATAATGGCTCTGAATAAGTGGACAAGACATCAGTCCATCTTTCCATCCATGTTCACCTCATCAGCATTCACTCTTCCCCCTTCCATTCCTTTATCTCTCCCTTCTTCTCTTTCTATATCCGTCCAACTGCCATTTCCATCTGTGGTGGAGGCAGATACATTAGTAAAGTTTACGAGACTACTAGACAGGTATATGGAGGAATTTAAGCTGGGGGTTATATGGGAGGCAGGGTTTGAGGGTTCTATGTTCTCTGTTCTATACCGTAAGATCACACACTCCAGGGTTCAGACACAAGCTGAAGCTCCCTCCACACCGTCCCATCACACACTCTCGGGGTCAGGCACATGTTGAAGCTCCCTAAACACCGTCCCATCACATAGTCCCGGGGTCAGGCACATGGTCAACGTCCCTCCACACAGCTTGTGTTATTTCTGCTCACTTAAACCGGATATCGATCTCGCGCTTCTGAGCTTCTCTGCGTCTTTCTGTGTACAGACCGGTCGTGTGGTTTCAGACTGATTCCGCTCAGTGACTGGAAAACTCACCCCTCCTCCACAGCCCTCCCTCCACCTCTCGCTCCTCAGTTCTACCTCTGGTCTCACACACACTTATTATCTGTGAGACAGACACACTGTTGGAGACTACAGGAAGGCTGAAGTGCTGGTGATTGGTGAGAGGGAGAGAGTGAGTAAAGAGAGAGATCCGCTCAGTTTCTGAATCCGTTACTGTGTTATCGGTCTGCGAGGCGGCAGATTCACTTTGTGCCTGACCCCGAGAGTGTGTGATGGGACGGTGTGGAGGGAAAGTCACTCTGTGTCTGACCCCGGGAGTGTGTGATGGGACGGTGTGTCGGAGTTTCACCCCGAATCTGACACTGGGAGTGTGAGAAAGGACTGTATGGAAACAACTTTACTCTGTGTCGAAAGCAGCTTATATGTGATGGGGCTGTGTTTAGTGATCTTTGTTCTGCGTATGATACCGGGAATGTGTTTTGGAAGAGTTTGTTGGGAACAGCTCTGTATGTCTGACAAGAATATTATTTGATGGGACAGTGGAGGCGTAGCATCACACTTACCCGGCGAGTCTTAATGATCGGACGGTTCGGAGGGAACTTCACTTTACAACTGAGGCCGGGAATGTCTGATGGGCCGGTGGGAAACGTTTTCCATTCTCTGTGGACTACCAGCGGTTGTAATGGACGGTGTGCAGAGAGATTCACTGTTCATTAATCATATTTTCCAAAGCAGACGATTGGGCGGAGAAACGTTGTTCTAACGCTATTTCAAAGCGTCATGAAATAAAGTCATTAGAGGCAGAGATCTGCGTGATATATCCACACCAGAGTGAAATTCCCTTCGGTCCATCCCATCACATGCATTGGGTGTCAGACATACAGAGAAGCATGCTCCACACCGACTCATCACACACTGCCGGGGTCAGACACAGAATGAATCTCCCTCCACACCGTCCGATCACAGTCCCGAGGTCAGACACAGAGTGAATCTCCCTCACACGTCGCATCACACACTGCCGGGTCAGACACAGAGTGAATCTCCCTCCACAACCGTCCCATCACACACTCCCGAGGTCAGACACAGAGTGAATCTCCCTCCACACCGTCGCATCACACACCGCCGGGGTCAGACACAGAGTGAATCTCCCTCCACACCGTCCCATCACACACTAACGGGGTCAGACAAGAGTGAAGCTCCCTCCACACCGTCCGATCACACACTCCGGGGTCAGACACAGAGTGAAATCTCCCTCCACACCGTCCCATCACATACATATGGGGTCAGACAGAGAGTTTAACTCCTTTAATTTCCCTCATGGAAGAGGATAGAATCAGAGAGGATAGATTTTTTTTTAATTGTGTAAGGGCAAATTATGTGGCTATAAGGCTACAAATTCCAGGTGTGAATTGGGATGATGTTTTATTTCAGGGACATTTTGAGGAATCTTTTGCAGGAAGTTGTGGATAAATTTGCCCCGGTGAGAAAGATTAAGAATGGTCGGTTGAAGTAACCATGGGTGACAAGTGAGGTGGAGAATCTACGCATGTGTAGGAAGGCAGCGTACATGAGGTTTAAGGAAACAAGTAAAGGAACAACCATAGTCTGAGCAGGAACAGTCAGCATGGCCATTATGCAGGGCAGATCGTGTCTAACAAGCCTGTTAGAGTTCTTCAAGAAGGTGACCAGGCATGTAGGATTAGGGTTGTGCAGTGGATCGTGATCTATATAGATTGTATTCAGGCATCTGACATGAATGCCTCTATCCCGCTCTCAATATGGCTCCCTCTGTCCAGCTCTCTCTTCTTCTTCCCCTCTACTTCCTCTGGCTCTTCTGTCTTTCTATTCTCACTTGCCCACCTCACAAAGCCTTCTCTTTTTGTCTCCGGCCTCCCTCTCGACCCCACTTTCTCTCTATTCCCACTCCTCTCCCGCTCACAGGGAACGTTCCCGGACTGAAATGTGACCGGGCTGTCTGTCCCGCTCCACCCTCCCTCTCGACCCCACTTTCCCTCTTCCCACTCTCTCCCGCTCACAGGGAACGTTCCCGGACTGAAATGTGACCGGGCTGTCTGTCCCGCTCCCCTCCCTCTCGACCCCACTTTCTTCTCCTTCCCACTCTCTCCCGCTCACAGGGAACGTTCCCGGACTGAAATGTGACCGGAGCCGTCAGTCCCGCTCCCCTCCCTCTCGACCCCACTTTCTCTCTTCCCACTCTCTCCCGCTCACAGGGAACGTTCCCGGACTTAAAATGTGACCGGGCTGTCTGTCCCGCTCCCCTCCCTCTCGACCCCCCACTTTCTCTCTTCCCACTCTCTCTCCCGCTCACAGGGAACGTTCCCGGACTGAAATGTGACCGGCTGTCTGTCCCGCTCCCCTCCCTCTCGACCCCACTTTCTCTCTTCCCACTCTCTCCGCTCACAGGGAACGTTCCCGGACTGAAATGTGACCGGGCTGTCTGTACCGCTCCCCTCCCTCTCGACCCCACTTTCTCACTTCCCACTCTCTCACCCGCTCACAGGGAACGTTCCCGGACTGAAATGTGACCGGGCTGTCTGTACCGCTCCCCTCCCTCTCGACCCCACTTTCTCTCTTCCCACTCTCTCCCGCTCACAGGGAACGTTCCCGGACTGAAATGTGACCGGGCCGTCTGTCCCGCTCCCCCTCCCTCCTCGACCCCACTTTCTCTCTTCCCACTCTCTCCCGCTCACAGGGAACGTTCCCGGACTGAAATGTGACCGGGCTGTCTGTCCCGCTCCCCTCCCTCTCGACCCCACTTTCTCCTTCCCACTCTCTCCCGCTCACAGGGAACGTTCCCGGACTGAAATGTGACCGGGCTGTCTGTCCCGCTCCCCTCCCTCTCGACCCCACTTTCTCTCTTCCCACTCTCTCCCGCTCTCAGGGAACGTTCCCGGACTGAAATGTGACCGGCTGTCTGTCCCGCTCCCCTCCCTCTCGACCCCACTTTCTCTCTTCCCACTCTCTCCCGCTCACAGGGAACGTTCCCGGACTGAAATGTGACCGGGCTGTCAGTCCCGCTCCCCTCCCTCTCGACCCCACTTTCTCTCTTCCCACTCTCTCCCGCTCACAGGAACGTTCCCGGACTGAAATGTGACCGGGCTGTCTGTCCCGCTCCCCTCCCTCTCGACCCCACTTTCTCTCTTCCCACTCTCTCCCGCTCACAGTGAACGTTACCGGTTTGAAATGTGACCGGGCTGTCTGTACCGCTCCCCTCCCTCTCGACCCCCACTTTCTCTCTTCCCACTCTCTCCCGCTCACAGGGAACGTTCCCGGACTGAAATGTGACCGGGCTGTCTGTCCCGCTCCCCTCCCTCTCGACCCCACTTTCTCTCTTCCCACTCTCTCACCGCTCACAGTGAACGTTACCGGTTGAAATGTGACCGGCTGTCTGTACCGCTCCCCTCCCTCTCGACCCCACTTTCTCTCTTCCCACTCTCTCCCGCTCACAGGGAACGTTCCCGGACTGAAATGTGACCTGGCCGTCTGTCCCGCTCCCCTCCCTCTCTACCCCACTTTCTCTCTTCCCACTCTCTCCCGCTCACAGGGAACGTTCCCGGACTGAAATGTGACCGGGCCGTCTGTCCCGCTCCCCTCCCTCTCGACCCCACTTTCTCTCTTCCCACTCTCTCCCGCTCACAGGGAACGTTCCCGGACTGAAATGTGACCGGGCCGTCTGTCCCGCTCCCCTCCCTCTCGACCCCACTTTCTCTCTTCCCACTCTCTCCCGCTCACAGGGAACGTTCCCGGACTGAAATGTGACCGGGCCGTCAGTCCCGCTCCCCTCCCTCTCGACCCCACTTTCTCTCTTCCCACTCTCTCCCGCTCACAGGGAACGTTCCCGGACTGAAATGTGACCGGGCCGTCTGTCCCGCTCCCCTCCCTCTCGACCCCACTTTCTCTCTTCCCACTCTCTCCCGCTCACAGGGAACGTTCCCGGACTGAAATGTGACCGGGCCGTCTGTCCCGCTCCCCTACCTCTCGACCCCACTTTCTCTCTTCCCACTCTCTCCCGCTCACAGGGAACGTTCCCGGACTGAAATGTGACCGGGCTGTCTGTACCGTTGACAACATACTGACACCAGCATCTGCAGTGTGCTTTGTGTTCACTAAAGTTAATCAACTGTTAGCTTTTATAAGTCAAGGGACAGAGTTTAAGAGTCGCTGGGTTTGATGCAGCTGTGTAAAACTCTGGTTAGGCCACGTTTGGAGTACTGTGTCCATTTCTGGTAGCATCACTATAAGAAGGATTTGGAAGCATTGGAAAGGGTACAGAGGAGATTTACCTGGATTCTGCCTGGTTTAAAGAGTATGGATTATGATCAGAGATTAAGGGAGCTAGGGTTTTTCTGTTTGGAGAGAAGGAGGATGAGAGGAGAAATGATAGAGGTATACAAAATATTATGAGGAATAGATAGAGTCGACAGCCCGCGCCTCTTCCCCAGGCCACAACTGCTCAATACAAGAGGACATGACTTTAAGGTAAGGGGTGGGAAGTTTAAGGGGGATATTAGAGGAAGGTGTTTTCACTCAGAGAGTGGTTGGTGCGTAGAAGGCACTGCCTGGGTCAGTGGTGGAGACAGATACACCAGAGACATTTAATAGTCCACTAGAGAGGTATATGGAGGAATTTTAGGTGGGGGTTAAAATGGGTCGGCACAACATTGTGGACCGAAGGGCTGTATTGTGCTGTACCGTTCCATGTTCTATGTCCTATACCGTCCCATCACACTCTCCCGGGGTCAAGCACATATTGAAGCTCCCTCCCGCCGTCCCATTACACACCGCCGGGGTCAGACACATGGTCAATGTCCCTCCGCACCGTTTGTGTTATTCCTGCTCACTTAAACCAGATATTGAGCTCTCGGTTCTGAGCTTCTCTGCGTCTCTGTGTGTACTGGCCGGTCGTGTGGTTTCGGACTTCTTCCGCCAGTGTCTGGAAACTCACCCCTCATCCACGGCCCTCCTTCTCCTCCTCCTCACTCCTCAGTTCTACCTCTGGTCTCTCACACACTTATTATCTCCGAGACAGACACACTGTTGGAGACTACAGGAATGCTGGACGTGCTGGTGATTGGTGAGAGGGGAGAGAGGGAGGGAAGAGGGAGATTCGCTCTGTTTCTGAATCCATTAACGTGTTATATGACTGTGAGGCGGCAGGTTCACTCTATGTCTCCTCTCGGGGAGCGTGTGCTGGGACCTTGCGGAAAGAGATTCACTCTTTGTCTGACCCCGGGACTGTGTTGATGGGACGGTGTGGAGGGAGATTCAGTCTGTGTCTGACCCCGGGAGTTTCAAACCGGCTTGAAATAAATTCAAAAGAGGAAGAGGTATGTGTGATATATCCACACCAGAGTTAAGCTCCCTCCACTCCATCCCATCACATTCATCGGGGATCAGACAGACAGGGAAGCTCCCTCCACACTACAGCACACAGTCACGGCATTAGACTCATAGTCAATCTCGCTCGACACCGTTGCATCCCATAATCCCGGGTCAGACAGAGAGTTTATCTCCCTCCATTTCCCTCATGGAAATGGATAGAATCAGAGAGATCAGGAACATTTTTAATTTGGTAAGGGCAGGTTATGAAGC
Source organism: Hemitrygon akajei (assembly GCF_048418815.1). Classification (NCBI taxonomy): domain Eukaryota; kingdom Metazoa; phylum Chordata; class Chondrichthyes; order Myliobatiformes; family Dasyatidae; genus Hemitrygon; species Hemitrygon akajei. The sequence goes on from NW_027331929.1 coordinate 814,314, forward strand.
TGTAAAGCTAGAAATTGCGGGTGTGAATTGGGATGATGTGGGTTTTTTTTTTTTCAAAAAGGAACTATTGACATGTAGTCGATGTTCAGGTATCTCTTGCAGGATGTAAGGCATAAATTTCTCCCGGTAAGGAAGATAAAGATTGGTAGGATGAAGGAACCATGGTTGACAAGTGAGGTGGAGAATCTTGTCAGGTGGTAGAAGGTAGTATACATGACGGTTAGGAAGCAGGGATCAGATGGGTCTATTGAGGAATATAGGTTAGCAAGAAAAGAGCTTAAGAATGGGCTGCGGAGAGCAGGAAGGGGACAAGAAAAGGCCTTGGCGAGTAGGGTAAGGAAAACCCCAAGGCATTCTTCAATTATGTGAAGACCAAAAGGATGACAGGAGTGAAAATAGGACCGATTAGAGATAAAAGTGGGAAGATGTGTCTGGAGTATGTTGAAGTGAGCGAAACCTGCAATACACGCTTCTCTGCGGTATCCACCAATGAGAGGGAACTAGATGACGGTGAGGACAATATCATTGAGGTAAATATTCTGGAGCATGTTGATATCAAGGGAGAGGAGATGTTGGAGTTGTTAAAATACATTGGAACTGCAGAAACAGTGGGTAATGTAGCAGGATCCTCTTTTGAGTCAGTATTGGTGGAGGTCAGGAACAGGAAGGGAGCAGTTACTCTGCTGGGGGGACTCTATAGGCCCCCTTGTAGCAGCAGAGATACCGAGGAACAGATTGGAAGCAGATTTTGGAAAGGTGCAAAAATAACAGGTTTGTTATCTTGGTTGACTTTAACTTCCCTAATATTGATTGATACTTGATAAGTTCCAAGGGTTTAGATGGGGCAGAGTTTAAGTGTGTTCAGGATGGATTCCTGTCACAGTATGTTGACAGGCCGACTAGGGGGAATGCCATTCTAGATCTAGTATTCGGTAATGAACCGGGTCAGGTCACAGATCTGTCAGTGGGTGAGCATCTGGGGGACAGTGATCACCGCTTCCCGACCTTTAGCATTATCATGGAAAAGGATAGATTCAGAGAGGACAGGAAAATCTTTAATTGGGTAAGGGCAAATTATGAGGCTAGAAGGCTAGAACTCGCGGATATGAATTGTGATGATGTTTTAGCAGGGAAATGTACTATGCACTTGTGATCGATGCTGAGGGATATCTTGCAGGATGTTAGGGATACATTTGCCGCGGTGAGGAAAATAAAGAATGGTAGGGTGAGGGAACCATAGGTGACAAATGAAGTGGAAAATCTAGTCAGGTGGAAGAAGGCAGCATACATGACGTTTAGGTGGCAAGGATCAGATGAGTCTATTGAGGAATATAGGCCAGCAAAAAAAAGGTTAAGAAGGGGCTGAGGAGAGCAAGAAGGGGCATGAGAAGGCCTTGGCTAGTAGGGTAAAGGAAAACCCCAAGGCATTTTTCAAAATGTGAAGAACAAAAGGATGACAGAAGTGAAGATATGACCGATTAGAGATAAAGTTGCGAACAAGTGTCTGGAGTCTGTGTTGAAGAATACATTGTAACAAGAAAGGAGCTTAAGAAGGGGCTGAGAGCGCAAGAAGGGGGCATGAGAAGACCTTGGCGATTAGGGTAAAGGAAAACCCCAAGGCATTCTTCAAATATGTGAAAAACAAAAGGATGACAGGACTGAAGATTGGACCGCTTAAAGGTAAAGTTGGGAAGATATTCCTGGAGTCTGTGGATGTGAGCGAGGTCCTCAATGAATGCCACTCTTCGTAATTCACCAATGAGGGGGAACATGATGACGGCAAGGACAACATGAGTGCGGTTTATGTTCTGGAACATGTTGATATTAAGGGAGAGGAGAAATATCATAGGACCGATAAGTCCCCGGGCCCTGACGGAATATTGCCCAGACAGGTGCAAGAGGCGAGGGAAAAGATTGCTGAAGCTCTGGCTAGGATCTTTATGTCCTCGTTGTAAACGTGAATTGTACCGGAGAAATGGAGGGAAGCGAAGGTTGACTCCTTGTCCAAAAATCTCGCCGGGGCAGTCCGGTAATTGTAGACCAGTGAGCCTTACGTCTGTAGTGGGAAAGCTGTTGGAAAAGATTCTTAGAGATAGGACTTATGGGCATTCAGAGAATCATGGTCTGATCAGGGACAGTCAGCATGGCTTTGTGAATGGCAGATCGTGATCAGGCATATCTGAGGGTAGTCCAGTGGATGTGATCTACATGGATTTTAGTAAGGCATTTGAAAAGGTTCCACTCTGACGACTTATTCAGAAATTCAGAAGATCCAAGGAAGTTTGGCCAGGTGGATTCAGAATTGGCTTGCCTGCAGAAAGCATTGTGTCATGGTGGAGGGAGTACATTGCGGATTAGAGGGTTCCGGCTAGTGGTGTCCAAAAGGATCGGTTCAAGGACCTCTTCTTTTCGTGATTTTATTAACGACCTGGATGTGGGGGTAGAAGGGTGGGATGGCAAGTTTGAAGATGACACAAAGGTTGGTGGTGTTGTGGATAGTGTAGATGATCGTCCAAAATTGCAAGGACCCATTGATAGGATGCAGAAGTGGGCTGAGAAGTGGCAGATGGAATTCAACACGGAGAAGTGTGAGGTGGTAATCTTTGGAAGGACAAATTCCAAGGCAGAGTTCAAAGTAAATGGCAACATACTTGGTAGTGTGGAGGAGCAGAGGAATCAGGGGCTTCATCTCCTCAGTTCCTTGAAAGTTACCTGACAGGTAGATAGGGAGATATGAAAGCTTATTGGGTGTTAGCTTTCATAAGTCGAGGGATAGAGTGAGGAGTTGCGAAGTAATGATGCAGGTCTATAGAACTCTGGTCAGGCCACACTTGGAGTACTGTGTCCAGTTCTGGTCGCCTCACTACAGAAAGGATGTGGAAGTATTCGAAAGGGTACAGTGGAGTTTTACCGGGATGCTGCCTGGTTTAGAGAGGATGCATTATGATCAGAGATTAAGGGAGCTAGGGCTTTACTCTTTGGAGAGAAGGAGGATGAGAGGAGACAAGTTAGAGGTATACAAGATATTAACAGGAATAGAAAGAGTGGACAGCCAGCGCCTCTTCCCCAGGGCACCACTGCTCAGTGCAAGAGGAAATGGCTTTAAAGTAAGGGGTGGGACGTTCAGTTGAGATATTAAAGGAAAGCTGATTACTCAGAGAGTGGATGGTGCGTGGTATACACTGCCTGAGTCGGTGGTGGAGGCAGACACACTAGTGAAATTTCAGAGAGTACTAGACATATAAAAGGGTTTAAGGGTCGGCAGCATTGTGGGCCGAAGTGCCTGAATGTGCTGTAGTATTCTACGTTCTATGTTCCAAGTTTCTTTTTACCCTCGGAGAGTGGTGAGTGCGCGGAATGGGCTGCCGGCAACCGTGGCGCAGTCAGGTACAGGGAACATCTTTAAAATAGAGGGCTCCAGGTAAGCCTCGTAATTTCTGTGGTAGTGACATGCTCGGCACAACTTTGTGGGCCGAAGGGCCTGTATTGAGCTGTAGGTTTTCTATGTTTCTATGACCCCGAGTGTGAGGGAGAGAGATGGTGTGAAGGGAGCTTCACTCTGTCTGACACCGGGAACGTGTTATAGGACGCTGCAGAGTAACAGTCAGCTTATGAGGGGAAGGTGTGGAGGGAGATTCACTCTCTGTCGGACCCCGGGAGTGTGTGATGGGACGGTCTGGAAGGAGCCTCACACTGTCTCTGAGGAGATTTTCCCACCTCTGAGTAAAAAGCCTGCTTGCAGTACCCTATCCACACCCCTCATAATTCTGTATACCTCAATCAAATCTCCTCTCAATACTCCACATTCCAAAGAGTACAGTCCTAAGCTATTCAATATTTCCTTTTAACTCAGATCTGTTAGACCCAGCAATATCCTTGTAAATTTTCTGTACGCTTCCAACCTTATTTACATCTTCCCTGTAGATGGGTGACCAAAACTGCACACAATACTCCCATTCCGTCTTCTGCCTTGCAGGGTGGGAAAGATGTGGTGAAAGCGGCTTCGGATATTTGTTTCTTTGGGTTCCCATCCAAAGAAGGTGAAACCGGTACAGAAGAGACGGTTTCAATTCAATATAAGTTGCACTGCAATTCAACCATGCATGAACACCCATGAATACAGACAAACGAATCTGCGTTACTGCAGGACAATGGTGCCAAACACAAAACCAAACGTCATTCCCGGCACAAAGCACAGATAACTTTTTTTTAAAAAACATATTTAATTGCGTTTTTAAGTAATTACAAGTGTGGAAAAAAATGTATATATCCCTTCCCCCCTCCCCTTAACCCCTCCCCCCTAACTTCCCTATATAAAAAAAAGAGAAAGTACGAAAGAAAAAAAAAGAGTGCCTGGTTGTTGGAAGATCTCCACATGTTCCATGGAGTTCTTAATAACTTTAGTATATATATTTATTTCTTTCCCCAAGTAACCAATTGTTTCATCTTCAGAGCACCTATATATTTAGTCCTGTCTTTTGTAAATAAGGGCACCCAAATTTCAAAAATGTTTCATATTTATCTCTTGAATTATAAGTAATGTTCTCTAATGGAATACAGCCATAGATTTCTTTCTTCCAAGAATCTATACTTAAATATGTATCCGATTTCCAAGTAACTGCAATAGCCTTTTTGGCTACTGCCAGTGCAATTTTTATGATTTCTTTCTGATATTTATTTTAGTGTGAGTTTCGGTTTTATCCCTTCAATATCACCTAGTAAAAGTAATATTGGATTATGAGGAAGTTATAAAGCGCAGATAACTTGCAGAAGATCGAAAGATAACAAGCAGATGTTGAATGTCAGAATGTTTGTCAGGCTGAAGAAGAGTTGTTACAGGTCTCTATACTGACGAAAGACAGAGATAGACCAGGCAACCGGCGTATTTCTCACCCAGAGAGTAATGTCTAATACCACGGAGAGGCAGTGGTGAGGGATTGTTTTTAAGAGAGATGAGGGGCAAGGCTTTGTTTACAGCGACAGTGTGTGTGACTGGAATGTACAGCCTGGGTTCGTAGAGAAGGCAAATCGATAGATGCGTTTAATTGGCTCTTTGACTGGCACGTGGATGTGCGGTGATTGGAGAGAAATGGATATTGTGTCGGTAGAAACGATTTAGGTATGAAGTATAATAGGTATAGCAAAACATTTGCGCAGAAGCGTCTGTTCTGTTCTCTGATTTACGCTCACTGCTCAGCATGAGGAAAAGAGAGTGATTTGAACTCAGATGGTGGGAAGAGCAGGGGATGGATAGCTCAGGGAATATGACGATGGATTGACAAAGACAAGGAACGATTTTTCCACAGGCGGTATGGACAGTGAACATCCCAGAAGGAGAGACAAATCAGAGTCAAGCATATGCCTAATCTGCGTTTTGACAGCGACCCTCATTATCACGGGTATCTGCTGGAGGATTCACGGTGAGTTTCACACCGGTCGGAATGACCAAGCCACAGAGAATAAAAAGTGGCCACTGTAACAGCGATACATTCCCAACATTACACCGAAACACCCTTTACGGTGATATCAACACACCCCTCACTGTGGTACTGACGGGTCTCTCAGTATGACCACGACACACCGCTCACCTTGACACCGACACAAACCCCACCAACACATCCCTCAACATGATACCAACATACAACCTAATATTATAACGATTCACTGTTACACAGACACGCATTTCGCCGTAGAACCGACAGGTCACGCACTGTGTGGTAGACACATCCCTCACCGTGACGCAGACACGTCCATCACTTTGAAACCGACTCATATCTTATTATGACAGTAACTACCCCATCGACATAACCCGAAACACCGAAACACCGACATAACCCTCACCGTCACAAAGACCCATCCCTCACCGTGACACCGACAAGCCCTCAGAGCGTCACCCACTCTGTCCGGACCGTGACAGCAACACGAAACTTACTGTGACAGCGACGCATCCACCGTGAACGCAACAGGTCCTTTCCCGTGACACACTTACACCCCTCACCGTGACATTGATATTTTTCCACTGTCACACCAATACATCGGACACTATGACACCGGAGAGTTTCTCACTGCAACACCGTCAAACCTCGCACTGTGACCCCGGCATATGTCTCACCGTGACATAGAGACATACCGCGATGTGACACGGTACAACTCTCACATGGACACAAACACGCCTATCACAGTGTCAGCTAGACGTCTCTCACTGAAATACTGACTCACTGTGACAGGGAATCAACTGTCACGGGATACTAAAGCAGCCCCCGTCGTGGTCACCAACAAAAACCACGCTGGTAACCTGATATACCCCTCAGCGTGTCCCAGACAAATATCTCACGGTGGCGCCGACCCCCCTCACTGTGCCATCAGCACCCTTCACCGAGACATGACACGCCACTCTCCGTGACCCGCTCAGTAGCTTGACGCTGAGACACCATAAATGGAAAACATCCTTCACCATCTCAGATCACCTCTGACCGAATCCACAAACTCCGTTGGTAGTCCATAAGTAAAGTTCAAACTTTTCTGTCAGTCTGTCTGTCTGTCTTTAAATCCAAATTATCTGAGATTTTCCACCTGGATCCCTCCAAGAGAAGCTGTCTCAAGGCATACACCTCACAGTGATACTGACACGTCCTTCACCGTGACACTGAGACACCACTGACACCTGCAGGCTCCTCAACGTGTACAGCCCAGCTCCACACCGTGGCAAGGACTCACACGTCACTGTAACACCCCACACCGAGACAGTATTGCCCCACAACAGAATACCGATGCACAGCTCACTGAGGAAATTACCCACACCTCAACCTGACACAGGCAAACCCTCACCGTGATACCAACATCTAAATTCATAATGACACCGACATAGTCCTCTCCGTGACACGGACACACACCTCAGCGTGATAATCTCACCCACACCGTGGCGACGACACGCCTCTCATTCTAAAAATTCCCTCACTATGACATTTCCCTCGCCGTGACTTTGAGATACACTTCATTGTGTCGCGGCACTCCTCTTGGCGGGGCACAGAAACGCCTATCACAGTGATACCGACACGTCCCTCGCATCAACTCGGACGTGCCTCAGGCTGAGACAGAAAATCGGTTATCATAAGCACGATAATGACATAGACCGCATTGTAACAACAAAACCCTCCCCGGGGCATTGATTATCCCTCAGAGTGACCCAGAGTGAGAAGGGAACGCTGACGCCTCTCTCTGTACCACCAGCACATCCCTCACGTGACACCCTTTACCGTGACACTGACACAACACTCTCTGTGACCCGATCGGTAGCATGACACTGACTCACTTGTCATTCTAAATGCTAAACATCCTTCACCGTCTCTCTCAGTGTTACTGATTCGTCAGTCACAGATCACCTCCAACCGAAACTCTACGCTCCTTAGGAAAGATTATACCGAGATGAATGAGTCCGAGCACCAACGTCGACGACAGATCGATGATTACAACTCAACCCTTGAATCAATAATATCTGAGATTACCCACCTGGATCTCTCCAGGAGAATCTGTCTCGAAAATCTTTCTGCGCTCAACTCTAATCTGTCAGATCTTAAAAGAATGCACAGCGAACTCCGTCACCAGTTCACTGAGATGGAAACGAAGTACAGATCTGTCCACGAAACCAAGGCTCAGATCTGTGAATTGTTTACCAGCAGAAGAGGTGAGGCATCATTCCCCCTCATTCACCCACTCATCATCACAGAGCAGGCATGGAGAGAGGAAGCGTCACTCTGTGCTTGACATCGGGAGTGTGTGAAGAGATGGTATGGAAGGTGATTCACTCTGTGTCTGACCCCGGGAGTGTGTGATGGGACGGTGTGGAGGGAGATTCACTCTGTGTCTGACCCCGGGAGTGTGTGATGGGACGGTGCGCAGGGAGATTCACTTTGTGTCTGACCCCGGGAGTGTGTGATGGGACGGTGTGGAGGGAGATTCACTCTGTGTCTGACCCCGGGAGTATACGATGGGACGGTGTTTTGGGATCTTCACTCTGTCTCTGATCCCGGGAATGTATTTTAGGAATGTGTTTTAGGAATTCCTCTGTATGTCTGTTTGATGGAAGAGGGCAGTAGGAGCGACACACTGTCTCTGACCCGGCGACTATGAGTGATTGGACGGTTCGCACTTTACGAATGAACACATAAGTGTGTGATGGGACGGTGCGGAGGGCGATTCACTCTGTGTCTGACCCCGGGAGTGTACGATGGGACGGTGTGGAGGGAGATTCACTCTGTGTCTGACCCCGGGGGTGTGTGATGGGACGGTGTGGAGGGAGATTCACTCTGTGTCTGACCCCGGGAGTGTGTGATGGGACGGTGTGGAGGGTGATTCAATCTGTGTCTGTCCCCGGGAGTGTGTGATGGGACGGTGTGGAGGGAGATTCACTCTGTGTCTGACCCCGGGGGTGTGTGATGGGACGGTGCGGAGGGAGATTCACTCTGTGTCTGACCCCGGGAGTGTACGATGGGACGGTGTGGAGGGAGATTCACTCTGTGTCTGACCCGGGGGGTTTGTGATGTGACGGTGTGGAGGGAGATTCACTCTGTGTCTGACCCCGGGAGTGTGTGATGGGACGGTGTGGAGGGAGATTCACTCTGTGTCTGACCCCGGGGGTGTGTGATGGGACGGTGCGGAGGGAGATTCACTCTGTGTCTGACCCCGGGAGTGTGTGATGGGACGGTGTGGAGGGAGATTCACTCTGTGTCTGACCCCGGGGGTGTGTGATGTGACGGTGTGGAGGGAGATTCACTCTGTGTCTGACCCCGGGAGTGTGTGATGGGACGGTGTGGAGGGTGATTCACTCTGTGTCTGACCCCGGGAGTGTGTGATGGGACGGTGTGGAGGGTGATTCACTCTGTGTCTGACCCCGGGAGTGTGTGATGGGACAGTATGATAGTAGGGACACCTGCTGTCTGAATCGGTGATGGGACGTTGTTGAGGGTGTTTGACTGTTTCCGATCCTAATCGGTGCAATGGGAGTTATGAAGGGAGATACATTTTTTTTTTTTTGTTCCTGATTTGCAGAGCACAATTGTCCTCAGAACTGGAATGAAACCGATCGGTGTTATTTCGTATCCACCTTGGAGGAATCTTATGACGGAGCGAGGAAACATTGTTCAAACTTTGATGCAAGGCTCCTTGAAATAAATTTAAATGAGGAACAGGTATTTGATACCCTGGATCTAACATAGATTGAATCATTCCACACCGTCCCATCACACACTCCCGGGGATAGACACAGAGTGAATCTCCCTCCGCACCGTCCCTTCACACACTCCCGGGGCCAGACACAGAGTGAATCTCCCTCCCCACCGTCCCGTCACACACTCCCGGGGTCAGACATAGAGTGAAATTACCACTATAAGCAGAATTGGAATGAGGATTTTTATCACCAGAATCTGAAGGGAATTTGTTAACATAGCAGCAGCAATTCAATGCCATACATAATCTAGCACAGAGAGAAAAAATAATAAATAAAATAAGACATAATAAAATATAAACAAGTAAATATTTCGCGGATACTGAATGTTTTATTTAAAATGTAAAAACCGAACAGAAATGGCGTACATTATAAAAAGTGATGTAGTGTAGTATTGCGAGGTGATGTAGTGTCCAAAGCTTCGAAGTCCGTTCAGAAACTGAATGGCGGAGGGGAAGAAGCTGTTCTTGAATCACTGAGTGTGTGCTGTCAGGCCTCTGTACCACTTACCTGAAGGTGACAGTGAGAAACGGGCATGCCCTGGGCGCTGGAGGTTTTTAATGATGGACGCTGCCTTTCTGAGACACTGCTATCTGAAGCTTTCCTGGGTAGTTTGCAGACTTGTGCCCAAGTTGGAGCTGACTAGATTCACAACCTTCCGCAGCTTCATTTGGTCCTGTGCAGTAGACCCTCCATACCAGACAGTGATGCAGCCTGTCAGAATGATCTCCACGGTGCAACTATAGAAGTATTTTAGTGTGACCGAATGAAGTCCCTCCATATCGTCCCGTCACACAGTCCCCAGCTCAGACACAGAGTGAAACTCCATCTACACCGTTCCATCACGCATTCCTGCGATCAGACACTGGGTGATTCCATCTGTGTCCCATCCCTTCACATTTTCCCGTGGTCAGGGATGGAGAAAGGCTAAATGTAACCCTCAGGTTCGACCAGCATGCGTTTGTCTAGGCGTCGGGAGGTGGGTCGATACTGCCTCCGGCCTGGTCAAACTGAGAAATCTCGATTGTGTGGATGTGTGGCCCGGTTACAAATCAATCCCACGAAATAACGAGCAGTTCACCATTTCCAATTAAACGATTGGGCTTTATGATTCTTCATTTGACTAGAGGGTTAGTACAGAAAACAAAGAGAAAAAGGGCCCATTTTAACGAAACAGTCTAATGCTCTCCTAGCAGCTCACTGTTTTCCCGTCCGTCCGTTCTCCATCGATTTCCCCCGGGCATGGTCAGCTCCCGACCCCATTCCAAGTCCGCTCAGGCCTGCAGTCTACGATTACCCCGTTCTGGCATCTTCTCTCTCCATCTTTTGCCAAACAAATGCCCGCGAATCCCTCGCTCTCGGGCTCACAGGAAAGAAAACCCCTCCCATCATGGGACGCCACCCATTCCAAAGCCCCAGTTATCTCTCGTCATAACACAAACACACTGCTGCTACAGAGAAACCATTGCATTAGCAGTGAAACATTTCCCAGGGCGTTGCATGCACATTAATCGAAGGGATTTAATTTCACAGAATTTTGTTTCCATATCCCTCCGCGATGAATATGGAATTTACTGGATTGGAAAGTGCGGAAACGGGTAAGGTTTGGACTGTTAGAGGTTTGTGTGGGGGTGACCCGCGGCCGTGGGGAGAGAGTCGGGCAGTGGGATTAGTTTTCAGACTGACAGGAAGTTGTGAGTCACTAGGGCTAATTTGGAGACTGACACAGGACGGTCAGGAGAGTGGGACAGAGGGATTAGTTTGAAAAGTGATGCAGGGTTATCGGTAGAGTCTGGGACAGTGAGTTTGAATTGGGAACTGACTCGGGATTGTAGGAGAGCGCGGTGCAATGGGATTCGTACGGCCATGGATCCCAGGCTGTGGAAAAAGTGCAGGAAGTATAGTGGGATTAGTTTGGCGGTGTCTCAGGTTGTCTGCTGTATCTGTTTTGTCTCTGTTGAAAATTTCTATCCCTTCTTGATAGGACTGTGGACTCTTATCTTCTGTACAAGTTGTCCTATAGACCACCCAGCTGCAATAAGTGCGACGCGTACTGGAGCTACAATTGCAAAAATAAACACAAATTCATCTGCGAGAAGCCGGCACATTTATACCCGGATATTCCTGAAGAGTTCCAAGCTCTTTGTCAACAGCCTGTCGGACCGACTTCAATCAAGTGACTACACCCCACTTCTCCCATTCAATCTACCCCACTCTTACTCCCAATCTTTTTATCCCCTCCCACCCACTCTTCCCCTCCTTCCTACCCGTCTCATCCTCTACTCGCATTCCCATTCTCTCACACTACTCTCCCTCTCTCCATCTAGTTTACACAGCCCCTCTCTGCCCCGCTCTCCCCTCTCCTCCCATTTACTCCCCCTTTCTACTCCCTTACTCTTTTCACCCTCCTCTCTAACTCACTCCCTTTCCACCCCTCCTCTCCCCCTTGGACCGCATTCTCTGCCTCTTCTCTCTCCGTTCTCTCCACGCACTCTCACCTCAATTTTGTGCACTCAGACAACCCGCAACCCTGGGGAAAAAGACTGTGCACATTCACCCTATCTGTGACTCTCCTGGTTTCACACCCACGCTCCATGGAATAAAGTCCCGTCCTTCTTGCCTTTTCTCCATAAGTCAGAAACTCAAGTCCCGGCAACATCCTCGTAAATCTCCCCCTGCACTCTTTCCAGCTCAGTGGCATCTTTTCTACAGCAGGGCGACCAGAACTGAACACCGCCCTCCAAGCGCGGCCTCACCGACGTCTTGTACAAATCCTACATGACCTCAGCACGCTGCAAAGATGTCAAATCAACGTAAATTGGTAAAATTAATAAATAGTGCAAAAAGTTGAATACCGAGAAAGTGTTTAAGTGTTCAGGGAACGTTCTCAAAGGACAGTGAAGAAATCCAAAGACAAAATCACAAACAACAGTAAAGGCTATGGATCTCCTACGGTTGGGCACTGAGTGCTCGACTCAAGGCCTTCAACGACAGACATTCCTTGAAGGAATGTGATAGGCAATAATTCATAGTCTGAGTCTTAAAGGGAAACTGACAGCGGACCGCACTTGGTGGAATGGGAGTGCCAGAAATCCTGGATGCCTGCCGCTGTTCAGTCGGGAACACAACACCTTGTTCGGATTGAATGAGTGAATGTATTATCTCTACCCAGATGGGTTCAACATTCTGCTCCGCAGATTTTATATCGCTTCTTACTATCGCCCTGATCCCATTCTTAATTAAGAACACTACACCACCTCCTTGACCTCACTCCTTATCTTTCCGTGTTACCTTATAGACTTGGACATTGAATACCCAATCCTCACTACATAGCAACCACGTCTGGTAATGACCACTAAATCGTTCCCTTTGTACTGATTTGTGCCACAAGTTCATTCAGATAAAGTACTTTTACACTCATTGTGCTTTTAAAATCATTTCATCTTTCTCTCTTTGAATTTTCTCTCACTTGAATTTTCTTCGCTTCACTTCACTCCACTCTTGCGTTCCTCTTTTTTTTATCTTCAGATTTTTACTTTTACATTATTCACACTTTTCCTTTTCACTTTATCCATACTCTCCAGTCCGTTGAACACACCCGCTATTTGTTCGACTCGCTGGGATCCAGGTCCCATCACGGTTCAGGTGTAGACCGTCCCATTGACACAGCTCCCTGCTTCCCCGATACTGAAGATAATTTCCCATGTATTCAAACCCACTTCTCCCACACCAAACCTTGAGTCACGTAACCAACTCTCTAATCTTCGTTACCTTAAGCCAATTTCACGTGGCTCAGGCAGTAACAGACAGACAGACAGACATACTTTATTGACCCCGAGGGAAATTTAGTTCCGTTACAGCCTCACCACCAGGAATAGTGTAGAAATATAGCAATATAAAAACATAGATAATTAAACAATAATGTTAATCATGCCAAGTGGAAAATATAAGTCCAGGACCTGCCTATTGGCCTGGGGTGTCTGACACTCCGAGGAAGGAGCTGTAAAGTTTGATGGCCACAGGCAGGAATGACTTCCTGTGATGCTCAGTGTTACATCTCGGTGGAATGAGTCTCTGGTTGAATGTACTCCTGTGCCTAACCAGTACATTATGGAGTGGATGGGAGTCGTTGTCCAAGATTGCATGCAGTTTGGACAGCATCTTCCTTTCAGATACCACCGTCAGAGAGTCCAGTTCCACCCCCACATCATGTCTGGCCTTACGAATGAGTTTGTTGATTCTGTTGATGTCTGCTACCCTCAGCCTGCTGCCCCAGCACACAATAGCAAACATGTTAGCACTGGTCACCACAGTCTCATAGAACATCCTCAGGATCGTCCGGCAGATGTTAAAAGACCACAGTCTCCTCAGGAAATAGAGACAGCTCTGCCCAGGAGAGTACCTCCTTTTTGGTTCTTAGCTGCTTATATCCCTCAGCAGAAACTTTTACCTGGAAATACCGATGTATTGCATATACACAGTGAATTGGTTTCCACCGCCGCCTGCTGCAAGGAATTCTTCAAATCACCGCTCTTTGGCAGAAGAAATCCCTCCGAACCTACGTTCTAAATTCTCATCCCTGCATGCTGAGGCAGTCCCCGCAGGCCTTTGTCCCGACCCCACCATCTCTCTCTCTCCATTCACTCTATCGAGGACGTCCAACATTTGATGGGTGTCAATGACGTCACCACTCATTCATCTGAATTCCAGTGAGAACAGGCCCAGGTTCATCAAACGCTCCTCAATCCCGGAATTATGTTCGCGAGCTCCCATTGTATCCTTCACCATGTCAACACCAGCTTTCCTACATGAGGGACCAAAATCTGTTCATAATACCCCAGAGTAGGCCTCCGAAAAACGCCTTAAAATTAAATAATCGTATTTATATGTTAGTGCTCTGGAAAGCAATGCGACCGTTGTATTTGCCTTCCTCACCACCGACTCCAACTATAAATTAACCTTGAGGAAATCCTGCACAAGGACTCCCAAATCCCTTTCGGCCCTAGATTGTTGAATTTTCTCTCCATTTCGAAAAAGTCTACAGTATTTATTCTACCGAATTGCAAGACCATACACTTCCCGGCACACTACTCCATCAGCCATCGCTTTGCCCATTTCCGCAGTCGGTCTCAGCCCTTTTGTAGCCCCTCTGCTACTTGAACCCTACCTGTGGATGGGAAATGTTATGGCCGATCTGCACTGACTGTGGTTTCCCGATGAGGAAGTTAAACATTCGGTTGCGCAGGGAGATACACTGACCCAGGATTTGGAGCCTGTTAATTATAACTGAGGAAATGATTGTGCTGAACGCTGAGCTTTTGTCAATAAGCCGTCCCCAGATGTAGATATTCCAATTGTCCAGATGGTCCAAGGCCCAGTGGGAAGCAAGCGAGTCAATCCGCCGCAGACCTGTTGTGGAGAGACAAGGTCAACGGGGTCAACTTATTGGGCTCAGTATAGATGGTAACATCCGGGAAAGTTGCAAATAATTCGAGAGGCTTAAGAGGTAATATATTGAACGTACGCAGATGTAGCTACACCCACGCTGTGGGACACAAGAAACATGGCTAGCACGAAAGGACGTTGTATTAATGTGCTTGGGGGCACAGAAGAGATGTCAGGGGCTTTTTTTTACACAAAGACAGATGAGTGCGTGGAATTGGCTGCCGGCAGTGGTGGCTGGGGCGGATACGGTAGGGTCTTTTAAGAGACACTTGGGCAGGGACATAGAGCTTCGAAATATTGAGGGCTATGTGTAACCTTTGGTAATTTCCAAGATAAGGACATTTTTGGCACAGTTTTGTGGGCCGAATTGTGTGCATTGTGCTGTAGGCTTTCGATGTTACTATGAAACTGTGCGGCAGCCTCAAAGAGGGAGACGGTTAAGGAACCAGTGCAGAGATAGTGTCGGGGTGGGAGGCGGGGTGGGGGGGGGGTGTTGACCATCTAACTGTGGAAAGTTACAGTGTTCCGGTTTCTGGCACGGAGTCGGCATTCTGAACAGGTAGAGTCTGTTAACTGAAAGTTAGGATCGGATTCAGACTTTATTCTGAGATGTAGAAGCACAAATCACAGTTATTAGTATCACAATGGAATGAAGGGAACTACAGAGGCATGAGAGAGGATCTTGGCCAGGTGGATTGAAGGAGGATACTGGGGGAGATCACGACAGAGCAGAGATGGCTGGAGTTTATGGGAATAATTCACAAGGCGCAGGATAGATATGCCCCTCAGAAGGAGAAGTTCTCATATGGCAGGGGTAGGTTACCGTGGCTGATGAGGGAAATTAATGACTGCATTAAAGCCAAAGGAAGGGCATGTAAGGTAGCAAAAGGGGTGGGAAGTTGGATGATGGAAACGTTTTCAAAATCGTCCTTACCTCATTAGCTGCGAAAATAACAGTTTCTATTATTAAGGATAAGGATTATGGTCCTTTGAAAGGTATGGTTAAATAGGTCAGAGTCAGCACAGTGTCAGTGAATGAAAATCTTGCCTGACGAGCATGTTAGAGGTGTTAAATGAAGTAACAAACAGAGAGCGCGGAGGAGAGACAGGGGATATCATGTTCTCGGATTTTCAGATGACGTTTGAGAAGGGGCCACGCATTAGGAAGCTTAAACAGAGAAAGGCCGATGGTATTACAGGAAGGATTCTGGAATGGAGAGCGGAATGGCTGGCAGGCGGGAAGCAGTAAGCGGGAATAAATGTGTGGCTTTTCTGGTTGGCTGCCGGTTCCTCAGTGGACAGAATTGAGACCGCTAATTTTAACCTTGATAGTCTTTGATTTGGATCGAGGAATTGATGGTTTCGTGAAGAAGATAAAAAGGTAGATGGAGGGGTATTTCGTGCCGAGGAAACAATACGAGTACAGCAAGAAACAGACACAGTGGGACGAATGGGCAAACAATGGCGGATGGAGCCAGTGTTGCGAAACGTATGCGAATACATTTTGGTAAAACGAACAACAGGGCGGACTATTATCTAAATGGGGAGATGGTTCAAGTATCAGAGGTGCCGAGGAACTTAGGAGACCAAATGTAAGAGTCCCAGAAAGTTACTTTACAGTTTCGGTCTGTGGTACAGAAGGAAAACGCACTGTGATCTCATTGAAGGGGAGTGGAACAGAAAAACAAGGAGATAACGGTGAGTCTCTTTAAAGCTCCAGTCAGGCAGCACCTTGTGTATTTGTAACAGGTTTGGGTCCCATATCGCAGATGGGACGTGCTCTCGTTGGACAGAGTCCAGAGGAGTTGCACAAGGATAACATCGGGAATGAAGGGGTAACGTTTAAGGACCATTTGGCCGCAAGGGCCCTGTACTGACTGGAATTTGGAAGAATGCGCAGGGGGCGGGGGAGGGATCTCATTGAAACCTACCGAATGCTGAAAGATGTAGATCGGGTGCAAAGGAAGAATGCTCCCTTTGCTGGGTTAATCCGAAACCAGCGTACACAGCCACAAAATTGAGAGGCGCGCTTTGAGGTAGGGAGGGATTTTTTTTCTAGCCAGGCAGTAGTGAAACTGTTGGAATGCTCTGCCACAGACTTCGTAGGAGGCCACGTCCGATGGTATCTTTCAGTCAGAAGCTGATCGTTGATTAGGAGAATATTCCTAATGCTGACATTCTATTTGCCTTCCTCACCAACTACTCCTCCTGGAACTTAATTTTGAGGGAATCCTGCACGAGGATCCCAAAATCTCGTTGTGCCGTAGATCGTTGAATTGTCTCTCCATTTAGAAAACAGTCGACACTTTTATTTCTTGTAACAAATTGCATGTCCATTCACATGCAGACACGGTATTCCAAGAGCCACTAGTTAGCCCATTTTCCTAACCTGTATAAACCCCTCTGTAGCCTCTCTGCTATTTCAAAACTGCTCTACACTGAGTGTGGTTTCCCGATGAGGAAGTAAAACATTCTGCTGCAGAGGGAGATGCACAGCCCGGGATATGGATCTTGTTGATAAGAACTGAGGAAATGATTGTGCTGAACTCTGAGCTGTTGTCAGTAAACCGCAGCCTGATGTAGGTATTGCAATTGTCCAAATGGTCCAAGGCCCAGTGGGGAGCAAGTCAGATCGTGTTCCATTTGGCTACCAATGGCATGGGTAGGATAGGTGAGGAGGGAATACAGGGAGTTAGGTTAAAGGGTAGGATCTCCACTCTTGCTACCCGTGCCAGGTGCCAGTGATGCAAGAACCAGAAAGATTATACAATGTACACTCATGGGTTTCAGATAGTTACAGAGAGATGGGGGACAGAGTTCCAGAACAGCTATTGGAGAGGTTGTGGAGGTGGATGGTGTTAAGAACTCACAAAAAGATGGAAATAAAATGGTTGAGATCAGTGCAGATATTGTCCTGTGCTGCACACATTTCAATGCAGAAGGATCTGCATTGGCTGAAAATAGTGCTGACGATGAGGAAACTGGTTTACAAACAAAGGCAATGTTTACTGAGGAGAGGCTGTTGAGGGGGCAACACTGCAGTCAATTGGCTGAGTTGTAGCGTAAAAGGTGGACACCATCGAAAAGGATGAATACAGGAGTGAAGGTTTTGAATTTTCATGAGCGGAGTACTTTACTTTTATTGTCACCAAACAATTGATACTTGAGCGTACAATCATCACAGCGATATTTGATTCGCTGTATAATGGACAAAGCGGTGTTTCAGTGGCAGGAGGCAAAGTGTGGGAATGAACGGAGACTTTTTGTTTGGCTGCCAGTGGCTCATCACTTTCCACAGGGGTCTGTGTTGGGACCAATACGTTTTACCTTGTATGTCAATCATTTGGACGATCGAGCTGATTGCGCTGTTGCGAAGTTTGCAGAGGATTTGAAGATAGGTGGAGTGGCTGGCATGGTTTACACTGTATTGGTGAGGCATCTCGTGGGGTATTGTGAAGGGTTGTGGGCCCTTTATTTAACAAAGTATGTACTGAAGCTGAAGAGGGTTCTAAGGAGAGTCAAGAGATTGATTCCATAAAGAGAGTTTGATTACTCTGGGCCTACACAGGAATTAAGTAAATGAATTTTGACTTCACCGAAACCTCTAATGGTGAATGACTTTGCTCGAGTGGATGTGGAGAGGATTTCCCCGCTGGTGAGAGAGTGAAAGACCAGAGGGCTCATGTCAGAACAGAGAGACACCCTCTAAGCACCCCTTATCTTCCGATGTCCAGTGCACACAGTCCCAAAGCCGTGAAATGCTCCCCGTTTTTCAATCACCGAATTATTATTGTGCACCTCCAGTGAACCCTCTCCAATGTAAGCACACCCTTTCCTCGATCAGGGGCCCGAAGATGCTCACAACACTTAAACTGAGCCTCACCTGTGCCTTATAAAGTCTTAAAATTATCTTTGCTTATATATCCCAGTCCTCCGAAATAAATACTGACATCACATTGTCCTTCCTCAGTACCGACTGAACCTGCAATTAAATCCTAAAGGAATCCTGCACCAGGTCCCGTTGCAACGGAGATATTTCTCCATTTGGAAAATAGTCAACTCTTATATTTTCTCTACCAAAGTGTATGACCGTAGACTCTCCAACACGGTAATCTATCTGCTGCACATTTGTCCATTTGCCTAATCTGTCTCAGTCCTTCTGTAGCTCCTCTGCTACCTCAAAACTGCCTCTAGATCGGTAATGTTATTATTGGGCTGCACTGACTGTGTTTCCCCGAAGAGAAAGTCAAATATTCTGTTGCAGACGGAGGTAACCACTTAACTTTCCGTTGGGTTAGACGGGGCAGAGTTTCGGTAGTGTATCCAGGACGGATTCCTGTCACAGTATGTTGACAAGCCGATTAGGGGAAATGCCATACTAGATCTGGTATTAGGTAACGAACAGGGTCAGGTCGCAGATCTTTCAGTGTATGAGCATTTGGGGGACAGTGACCACCGCTCTCTGGCCTTTAGAATTATCATGGAAAAGCGTAGAATAAGAGAGGACTGTATTTTTTAAATTGGGAAACGGAAAATTATGAGGCTATAAGGCTAGAACTTGCAGGTGTGAATTGGGGTGATGTTATTTCAGGGAAATATACTATGGACATGTGGTCGATGTTTAGGAATCTGGATTTTAGTAGTAAATTTGTCCCGGTGAGGAAGACAAAGAGTAGTAGCGTGAATGAACCATGGGTGCCAAGTGAAATGGAAAATCTAGTCAGGTGGCAGAAAGGAAGGATACATGAGGTTTAGGAAACAAGGATCAGATGGGGTTATTGAGGAATATAAGGTAGCAAGCAAGGAGCTTAAGACGGGACAACAAGAAGGGGGCATGAGAAGGCCTTGGTGAGAAGTGTAAGGAAAAACCCCCAAAGCATCCTTCAATGGTGTGAAGAGCAAAAGAATGACAGGAGTGAAGATAGGACCAATTAGAGATAAAGATGGGAAGGTGTACCTGGGGGTTATGGAAGTGAGAGAGGTCGTCAATGAATACTTCTCTTCGGTATTTACCAATGAGAGTGAACTTGATGACGGTGAAGTCAATATGAGTGAGGTTGATGTTCTGCAGCATATTGGTTCTGGGACCCTTACTTTTCGTGATTTTTATTAAGGCCCTGCAGGTGGCGGTAGAAGGGTGGGTTGGCAAGTTTGCAGACGACACAAAGGTTTGTGGTGTGGATAGTGTAGACGATCGTCGAAGATTGCAGGGAAACATTGATAGGATGCAGAAGTGGGCTGAGAAGCGGCAGATGAATTTCAACCCGAGAACCGTGAGTTGTTAGCCTGTAGAAGGACAAATTCCAAGGTAGAGTACCAAGTAAATGGCAGGATATTTGGTAGTGTGGAGGGGCAGAGGGGTCTGGGGGTACTTGTCCACAGATCCCTGAAAATTGCCTCACAGGTAGATGGGTTAGATACGAAATCTTATGGGGTGTTAGCTTTCTTATGTCGAGGGATAGAGTTCAAGTTTCGTGAGTTAATGATGCACTCTATAAAACTCTAGTTAAACCATACTTGGAGTACTGTGTCCATTTCTGGTCGCCTCACTACAGGAAGGATGTGAAAGCATTGGAAAGGGTACAGAGGATATTAACCAGGATGCTGCCTCTTATAGAGAGTATGATTTATGATCAGAGTTTAAGGGAGCTAGGGTTTTACTCTTTGGAGAAAAGTCAAGTCAAGTCAAGTCAAGTCACTGTTTATTGTCATTTCGACCATAACTGCTGGTACAGTACATAGTAGAAATTTGACAACGTTTTTCAGGACCATGGTGTTACATGACACAGTATAGAATCCAGACTGAACTAAGTAAAAAAAAAACACACACACACACAAAAAAAAAAATCTGCTCAAAATTCTACACTAGACTACGGACCTATCCGGGACTGCATGAAGTGCACAAACAGTGAAGGCATTACAATAAACAATAAACAAGACAATAGGGCAGGAAGCTGCCTGTCCAGGCTCTGGGTATTGAGGAGTCTGATAGCTTGCGGGAAGAAAATGTTACATAGTCTGGCCCTGAGAGCCCGAACACTTCGGTGCCTTTTCCCAGACGGCAGGAAGAGGAGTTTGTATGAGGGGTGCGTGGGGTTCTATATAATGCTGTTTCCTTTGCGGTTGCAGCGTGTAATGTAAATGTCTATAATGCCGGGAAGAGAGAAGGAGTATGAGAGGAGACATGATAGAGGTATACAAGATATTTCGATGAATAGATAGAGTGGACAGCCAGCGCCTCTTCCACAGGGCACCACTGCTCAGTGCAAGAGGACATAGCTTTAAGGTAAGGGGTGGGAAGTTCAAAGGGGATATTACAGGAAGGTTTATTTACTCAGAGAGTGGTTGGTGCTTGGAAAGCACTGCCTGAGCCACTGGTGGAGGCAGATACAGTAGTTAAATTTAAGAGACTACTAGACAGGTATATGGAGGGATTTAAGATAGGGTGTTATATGGGAGGCAGGGTTTAAGGCTCGACACAACATGGTGGGCCGAAGAGCCTGTACTGTGTATTCTATGTTCTATGTTCTATTTTATGTACCCTGGCCCAGGATTTGGAGCTTGTTTTTAAGAACTGAGGAAATGATTGTGCTGAACGCTGAGCTATGGACAATAAACCGCAGCCTGACGTAACTATTGCTGTTGTGCAATGGTCCAAGGCCCAGTGGAGAACAAATGAGATTGCACCCATTGTGGACCTATCGTGGAGAGAGACAAAGTGCAGCTGGTCCACGTTCTGGGCCTCTATAGATCCTGTGAGATGCTAACATCCGGGATATTCAAATAATTCGTGAGGCTTGCCGGGTGACAGACGGGACTTATAGAGAGGCAGTGACACCCAAGGTGGAGGACAGAGGAAACTGGGTGTCAGCCAGGAAGGGGAAAGCGGTTAAGGAGCCAGTGAAGAGTACCCCTGTGGTCATCCTCATTAGTAGCAGGTATAAAACTTCTGATACATTCGCGCATACAAACTAATAGTGGGAGGTCCCAGTGGTCGGCTGTTTGGCAGAGACTCTGCCTCTTGATTCAGAAGGGAAGGGGGAAGAAGGGACACGCTGTGGTGATAAGGGATTCGTTAGATAGGGGAACAGACTGGAGGTTGGCTGTGCCAGAATGAGATTCCCGGGTGGTACGTTGCCGCCCGTTTGCCGGGGTCCGGATATCTGAAACCGAGACCTCAGCATTCGTCAGTGCGAGGGTGAAAAGCCAGAAGTCTGTTTACTGAAGAGGTGTGATTAAAATCATTCTGCAATTTGTGAGGGAGCACAATCAGTCACACGCATCAGTATCTCAATGGAATGATGGGATTTACAGAGACATCGGAGTGAAGCTTGCCCAGACAGAACGGATGCGGATACCGGCGGGGATGACGGCAGAGCAGGGATGTTTGAAATTTCTGGTAATGGTACACAATTAGCAGGATAGACATGTCCTGCAGAAGAGGAAGTTTTTAAGTGGCAGAAGTGGGCAACCGTGGCTGACAAAGGAAGTTAAGGTCGGCAGTTCAGCCAAGGAAAAGCGCGTATAAGGTAGCAAAACTGAGTGGGAAGATGGATGGTTTGGAAGCTAAAGCCAACTAAAAAGGCTATAAAAAGGAAAGAATGAACTAAACAATCTAACCAATAATATAAACAGGACAGCGTAAATTTATTTTCAGTGATACAAAGGTCAATAGGAAGGTGACAGTTGATATTAGGCCACTGGAAAATAATGCTGCTGAGTTGTAACAGGTGAGAAAAAATGGCAGATGAACGTAATGTGCACTTTGCATTTGTCTTCACTGTGGAGGAAACCAGCACTCTGCCAGAGACCCATGAGTGTTAGGGAGCAGGAGTGAGTGTCATTGCGAATACAAGGGGCAACGTGCGAGTGAAACTCAAAGGTCTTAAGGTAGATCAGTCACCTGGACCAGACGGACCACATCTCAACGTCCTGAAAGTGGTGGCCGAAAAGAAAACGAATGCATTGGACACAATCTCCAAGAATCTCTAAATTCCCTGAGGACTGGAAGGTTGCAAATGTCACTCCAGTCTTTGAGAAGGAAGGAAGGCTACAGAACTGAAATTATAGGCCAGTTTGCCTAACCTCAGTTGTTGAGAAAGTTTTGGAGTCTATTTTTAAGGATGAGCTTTCGGGGTTTTTGGAGAGGAATGATAAAATATGTCAAAGTCAGCATGGATTCTGTTGAGGGTAATCTTGCCTGAGAAAGCTGTAAGCATTCTGAGAGGAAGAAACAAACAGAGCTGACAAAGGAAAGGCAGTGGATATCATTTATATAACATATATAACATATACCAATAACAGCACGGAAACAGGCCATCATGGACCTCCTAGTCCGTGCCGACGCTTACACTCACCTAGTCCCACTGGCCCGCACTCAGCCTATAACCCTCCATTCCTTTCCTGTCCATATACCTATCCAGTTTTACTTCAAATGACAATACAGAACCTGCCTCTACCACTTCTACTGGAAGCTCATTCCAGACAGCTACCACTCTCTGAGTAAAGAAATTCCCCCTCGTGTTACCCCTAAACTTTTGCCTCCTAACTCTCAAATCATGTCCTCTTGTTTGAATCTCCCCTACTTTCAATGGGAAAAGCCTATCCACGTCAATTCGATCTATCCCCCTCATTATTTTAAATTTCTCTATCAAGTTTTCCCTCACCTTCTACGCTCTAAAGAATAAAGACCTAAATTGTTCAGCCTTTCACTGTAACGTTGGCTTTCCTGTTACTTGGAAATTCAGAAGGAATTTAATAAGGTGTCACACAAGAGGCTCCTTACCAAGACAATTTTTTGTAGCGTTAAGGGGTGGATACTGCCATGGATAGAGGAATGTCTGCAGGCAGGAATCAGCGAGAGGGAATAACAGTGGCCTTTTCTGATTACCTGCCGGTGACTAGTGGTGTTCCTCAGCTGTCAGAATTCGAACCACTATTTTCCTATTGTTTGACAGTTATTTGGATAATGATTTGGATGGCTTTCTGGCAAAATATGCGAATAATACGAAGATAGGTGAAGGGGTAGGTAGTGCTGAGGAAGCAATGAGATTGCAACAGGACTTAGACAAACTGGAAAAATGGGAAGAAAGTGACCTATGGAATACGGTGTTGGGAAATATATGATCATGCCTTTTGGGAAAAGGAGGAATCGGGCAGAAAATTATACAATTGTGGAGTAGGTGCAGAGGGATGTAGAACCTGTTGTTGAAGACTCCAAAAAGTTTAATTTATTTGTTGAATCTGGGGTAAGAAGGCAAATGCAATGTTGGCGTTTACTTCAAGGGGAAACGAATAAAAAAAAAAACAAGGAGATAACGGGGAGGGTTTATAAGGCAACAACAAGGCCGCACTTGGAGTATTGGCAACAGATTTGGGCCCCACATCTCAGAAAGGACGTGATGTCGGCGTAGAGAGTCCAGACGAGGTTCACGAGGATAATTCTGGAAATGAAGGGTTTAACATATGAGGAGCGTTCGGCAACTTTGGGCCTGTACTCACTAGAATTTAGAAGAATGCGTGATGATCTTGTTGAAACTACCGAATCTTGAAAGGACTAGATACGGTGGATGTGGAGAGGATGTTTTCTGTGGTGCGGATATCCAGAACTAGAAGGCGCATACTCAGAATTGCGGGGCGACATGTTAGAATAGCAAAGAGGGGGTTTGTCGCCAGAGAGAAGCGAATAGGCGGAGGGCTCTGTCACAAACCATTTGACAGTTTTCTGATTGGTCAGGGCATCTAATGACACTGCGAGAAGGCAGGTTATGGGGTTAAGTGGGATCCGGGATCAGCCATGAACAAATAGCAAAGCAGTTTCGATGGGCTGAATCGCCTAATTTCGCATATTCTGGTCGTGTGATTTTCAAATTTCAGAAACATCTGTAATTTTTAATATAATGTTACGTATGAGCCCTCTCCAGTGCCTTGTAAACCTTATAAAAATAAATCTTCACTCTTATATTCTTGTCATGTGGAAATGAATGCGAAAATTGCATTTGCCTTCCTCATCACCGACTCCCCCTGTAAACTAACCCTGAGGGATACCTTCACCAGTTTTCAAATCCCTTTGCGCCGTAGATTGTTGATTTTCTTTCAGAAAATAGTCTATACTTTTATTTATTCTGGCAATTTACATGCCCGTACACTTCTAGGCACTGTCTTCCATCTGCCAGTACTTTGCCCATTGTCCCTATCTGTGTAAGACCTGCAGCCTCTCTGCTACTTCAACACTAACGTTAGATGGGAAATGTTATGACCGATCTGCACCGACTGTGGTTTCACGATGAGGAAGTCAAACATTATATTGCAGAGGGAGATGCAACGGCTCAGAATGTGGAGCTTGTTGCTGAGAACTGAGGAAATGACTGTGCTGAACGCTGAGCTGTTGCCAAGAAACCGCAGCGTGACGTAAGCATTGCTATTGTCCAGATGGTCCAAGGCCCAGAGCAGAACAAGTCAAATGGTGATCCTTGTGGGTATCAATGCCATGAATAGGGCGTATGACGAGGGAGTACAGCGAGTTAGGTTCTGAGTTAAAGGGCAGGATGTCCGGGGTATTGATCTCAGGATTGCTGCTCAGGCCGCGCGCTAGTGAGCCCAGAACCAGGAAAACTGTACTGACAGTCATCGGTTCGAACCAGTTGCAGAGGGATGTGAGCCAGATTGCCAGAACAGATTATGGAGAATTTGTGGAGGCAGATGGTTGTAACACCTCAGACGATGTTGGGAATCATTTGGTTGAACACAGTGCAACTCGTGTCCTGAGCTGCATAGATTCCAATGTAAAAAAAAAAACATGTAGGGAAGCCGATAATAGTGCTGGCGACGAGGTAACTGGTTTACGAACAGAGGCAATGAGTGGTAAGGAGAGCCTATTGATTGGTGGAAATGGCAGTTAATCGGATGAGCTGCAACGTATAAGGTGGACAATATCGAAAAGGATGAGTACAGGTCAGAAGGTGTTGAATTTGAATGCGCACTCTAACTAAAACATAAAGATGAACTTGCAGCACATGTGCAGGTAGGCATGTACGATGTCACAGGCATCACTGAATCATGGCTGAAAGATTGTAGCTGGGAACTTAATGCCCAAGGATACACGTTCTGCCGAAGGCACAGCCGGGAATGCAGAGAGGGCGTCTGAGCTCTGTTGGTAAAAATGGAATTAAGTCGGAAGAAAGAGATGCCATCCAAGCAGCAGACACAGTGCTGGAAGAACTCAGCAAGCCGGGCAGCATCTATGGGAAATAATACAGCCGCCGTTTCGGGCCAAGTCCATTCATCAGTGACCTAGGGTCGCTAGGTGTTGAATCATTGAGGGTAGGGATACGGAAATGCTCGGGTAAAAATATCTGATCAGAATTGTATGCAGACACACAAACAGTGGTAAGGAAATGGCCTCCAAAGCATAACGGGACGCAGAAAGCACATGCCAAAAGGGCAACGTTGCAATCGACATGGGGGAACTACGATATGTAGGTTAATTGGGAAAGTCAGGTTGGTGCCGGATGGCAGGAGGGGTATTTCTAGACTGCGGACGATTTGGCTTTTCAGAGCAGCCCGTGGTTGAACCCAACTGGGGATCAGCTATTCTGGACTGGATGTTTATCTGATTAGAGAGTTTCAGGTAGAAGGACCCTCAGGGTCAAGTTGCTCCCTTTCTAATGACATTTCAAATATTTCCGTCAGAGCCCCTGCTATACCTACACTAACATCCCTCAATGTCCCAGGGAATATCCTGTCAGGACTTGGAGACTAATCCACTTTTATATTCTTTAAAAGCGCCAGTACTTCGTCTTCTTTAATCATCATAGTTTCCATAACTACCCTACTTGTTTCCCTTACCTTACACTATTCAATATCCTTCTCCTTCGTAAATGCTGAAGAAAAGAGATTGTTCAAATTCTCCCCCATATCTTTTGGCTCCACACATAGCTGTCCAATTTGATTCTCTAAGGGATAAATTTTATCCCTCACTATCCTTCTGCTATTAATATAACCGTAGAACCCCTTTGGATTTATTTTCACGTGACTTGCCAAAACAACCTCGAATCTTCTTTTAGCTTTACTAATTTCTTTCTTAATATTCTATTTACATTCTTTATATTCCTAGAGCACCTCATCTACTCTATGCTGCCTATATCTATAGTACATCTCTCCCCTTTTCCGAATCAATTTTCCAATATCCCTGTAAAACCATGGTTCTCACAAACTTTTAACCTTTCATTTCAACCTGACAGGAACATAAAGATTCTGTACCCTCAAAATGTCACCTTTAAATGACTGCCATTTCTCTATTACATTCATCTCATAAAACAAATTGTCCCAATCCACTACTTCTAAATCCTTTCGCATCGCCTCAAAGTTAACCTTTCTCCAATCAAAAATCTCAACCCTGGGTCCAGTCCTATCCTTTTCCATAATTATTTTGTAACTAATGGCATTCTGATCACTGGACCCGAAGTGCCCCCCAACACATACCTTCGTCACTGGACCTATCTCCTTCCCTAACAGGAGATCCAACACTGCCCCTTCTCTAGTTGGTACCTCTATGTATTGCTGCAAAAATCTATCCTGCACGCATTTTAAATTCTCTAAACCTTTTACAGAATGGACTGTCCAGTCTATGTGTGGAAAATTAAAATCTCCCATAATCACAATCTTGTGCTTACAACAAATATCTGTTATCTACTTAAATATTTGCTCCTCCAATTCTCGCTCCCCATTAGGTGGTCTATAATACACCCCTATAAGTGTTACTACACGTCCCATTCCTCAGTTGCACCCAAATAGCCGCTCTAGCCGAGCCATCTAATCTACCCTGCCAAAGCACCGCTGTAATATTTTCTCTGACAAGCAATGCAACACCTCCCCTTCTTGCCCCTCCGATTCTATCACACCTGAAGCAACAAAATCCAGGTATAATTAGTTGCCAATCACACCTCTCCTGTACCGATTTTTCACTATTAGCTAAAACATCATATTTCGAGGTATCAATCGATGCTCTAAGCTCATCCACCTTTGTTACAATGCTCCTAGCATTAAAATAGATTCATTTAGGAAACTCTCTACCTCTTACTCTCTCTTTATCCCTTACGGTGCAAATAATTTTATTATCTTTTTCTTTCTTCTCTCCTACATTTTCGGTCTTAGCCCTCCCCATCTCTGTCACCTGTCTATCCCCGCCTCACACACTGTCTGCTTGCTTTCTCTATTTGTGAATTAACCTCCTCTCTCCTAGTCTCTTTAATTTGATTCCCACCCCCAACCATTCTAGTTTAAAGTCTCCCCAGTTTGTAAGAACTGGAATTTGTTTTTTAAGAACTGAGGAAATGACTGTGCTGAACGCTGAGCTATGGACAATAAACCGCAGCCTGACGTAACTATTGCTGTTGTGCAATGGTCCAAGGCTCAGTGGAGGGCAAATGAGATTGCACCCGTTGTGGACCTATCGTGGAGAGAGACAAAGTACATCTGGTCAACGTTCTGGTCCCTGTGTAGATCCTCTGAGATGCTAACATCCGGGATATTCAAATAATTCGTGAGGCTTGCCGGGTGATAGGTAGGGCATATAGGGAGGCAGTTACACCCAAGGAGGAGGGCACAGGAAGCTGGGTTACAGCGAGACAGGGGAAAGCGGTTAGTGAGCCAGTGCAGTGTAGCCCTGTGGTCATCATCATTAGTAGAATGTATAACACTTTCGATACCGTCGCGCATACAAACTAACAGAGAGAGGTCCCAGTGGTCGGCTGTTTGGCAGTGAGTCTGCCTCTTGACTCAGAAGGGAGGGGGGAAGAAGAGACACGCTGTGGTGATAGGGGATTCGTTCGTTAGGGGAACAGACTGGAGGCTCGCTGTGCCGGAATGAGATTCCCGGACGGAATGAGGCTTTCCGCGTGCCAGGGTCAGCGATATCTCAAACCGAATCCTCAGCATCGTAAGTGCGAGGGTCAAAAGCCAGACGTCTGTTTACTGAAGAGGTGTGATTAAATTCATTCTGCAGTTGGTGATGGAGAAGCATAAGTCACATGCATCAGTATCTCAAAGGAATAATGCGATCCGTAGAGGCATAAGAGTGCACCCGTTGTTCAAGTCTCCCAAAAGTTCAATTTACAGGTTGAGTCTGGGGTAAGAAGGCAAATGCAATGGGGTATTTACTTCAAGGGGAAATGAATAAAAAAGAGACAAACATATAATGCTGAGGCTTTATAAGGAAACAAGATGGCCGCACCTAGAGTATTGGCAACAGATCAGGGCTCCATATCGCATAAAGGATGTGTTGTCTTTGGAGAGAGTCCAGACGAGGTTCAGGAGGATAATTCTGGAAATGAAGGGGTCAACATATAAGGAGCGGTCGGCAACTTTGGGACTGTAGGCATTGAAAATTAGAGGAATGCGTGGTGATCGAACGATAGACCCTTAGAACATTATAGCACAGAAACAGGCCCTTCGGCAATTCTTGGCTGTGCCGATCAATTTTTCTGTCTACTCCCACTGACCTGCGCCTGGACCATATCCCTCCACAACCCTGACATCCATGTGCCAATCCATGTTTTTCTTAAATTTTAGAAGTGAGCCTGCAGTTACTACCTCATCTGACAGCCTATTCTGCCCCCATTCTCTGTGTGAAGAAGCCCCCCCACCACCATGTTTCCTTTAAACTGTTCCACCTTCACCCTTAACACAGGTCCTTTGTTGTTGTTTTTTTCTCTCTCCCCTAGCCTCAGTGGAAAATGCCTGCTTGTATTCACTCTCTCTGTACCAAGCATAATTTTATGTAGCTCCTCAAAAGACCCATCATTCTTCTACGCTCCGGAGAATAAATTCTTAACCCATTCAACTTTTCTCTGTAACACAGTTTCGCAAGTCCCAGCGACATCCTTATAAACATTCCCCGCACTCTTTCAACCTTTTTATGTCCTACCTGTAGTTAGGTGACCAAACCTGGACACAATACTCTAAATTCGGGCTCACGAATGTAATATAGAACCTCACTATATCGTTCCAACGCTTATACTCGATACTTTGATTTATAAAGTCCAATATATCAAAAGCTCTTTTTACGACCCTATCTAACTATGACGTCACTTGTAGGGAATTATTAATCTGTATTCTCAGATCCCTCTGTTCTACTGCACTCCTCAGTGCCCTACCATTTACCTTGTATGTTCTACCTTGGTGTGCCTTTTCAAAGTGCAATACCTCACACTTGTCTGTATTAAACTCCATCCGATAATTTTCAGCCCTTTTTTCCGGCTGATCCAAATCCTCCTCTCAGCTTAGAAATCCTCCCTCACTGTCCACTACATCTCCAATCGTTGTATCATCAGCAAATTTGCAGATCTAATTTACCACATTATGATCCAGATCATTGATATAGATGGTAAATAACAATGGACCCAACACTGAACTCTGTGGCACACCACTAGTCACAGGCCTCAACTCAGAGAAGCAATTCTCCACTATCACTCTCTGGTTTCTTCCATTGAGCCAATGTCTATTACTATTTACTACCTCACCATTTATACCTGGCGACTGTATCTTTCAAACTAACCTCCCATGCAGGACCTTGTCAAAGGCCTTATTGAAGTCCATGTAGACAGCATCTACTGTCTTCCGTTCATCCACTTCCCGGGTAAATTGCTTGAAAAACTGTAATAGATTGGTTAAACAATCTTGCTTTACAATCTCGTGATCTTGTTGAAACTACCGAATGTTGAAAGTAGCTAGGTACGGTGGATGTGGAGAGGATGTTTCCTGTGTTGGGGACATCCAGAACTGGAGGGCACATATCAAAATTAAAGGGCGGCCTTTTTGAACAAAAATAAAGAGGAGTTTTTGTAGCCAGATAGAAGCGAACATGCGGAATGCTCTGCCACAAATCATACTGGAGCCCAAGGCCGTGAGTTGAATTAGGCGGAATATGACAGCTTTCTGATTGGTTAGGGCGTCAAAAAAAGAGACAAAAAACTGCGAGAAGGTAGGTTGAGTGGGAGCCGGGATTAGCCATGAATGGAATGGCAAATCAGTTTTGATCTACTGAATAGCCTTATGCTTCGTATTGTCTTCTGGTCGTAACAACTTCAATGTCAGCAAATTCATTATTTTCTGAGGGGACCAACATTGCTCATAATACAACAAATGTGACCCCTCCAGTGCCTTGTAAAACCTAGCAAATAAACCTTTACTCTTATACTCTGGTCATCTGGAAATGTATGCGAACATTGCATTGTCTTCCTCACCACCGACTCCACCTGTAAATTAACCTTGAGGGAATCCTGCACTAGGACTCCCAAATCCCTTTGAGCCGAGGTTTGATGTTGTCTTTAAGGAAATAGTCCGCGCATTTATTACTTCTGGCAAATTTCTTGACCGTACACTTCCAGGCACTGTATTCCTTCTGCCAGCACTTTGACCATTTTCCTAATCGCTAGATGACCTGCAGCCTCTCTGTTAATTCAACACTACCTGTAGATCGGAAATGTTATGACCGATCTGCACGGACTGTGGTTTCACGATGAGGAAGTCAAACATTATTTTGCAGAGGGAGATGCAACGGCCCAGGATTTGGATCTTGTTGATTAGAACTGAGGAAATGACTGTGCTGAACTCCGAGCTGTTGCAAATAAACCGCAGCGTGACGTAAGCATTGCTGTTGTCCAGATGGTCCAAGGCCCAGTGCAGAGCAAGTGAAATCGTGTTCCATGTGGATATCAGTGCCATTGATAGGACGTATGAGGAGGGAGTACAGGGAGTTAGGTGCTTGGTTAAAGGGCAGGATATCCAGGGTAGTGATCTCAGGATTGCTGCTCGTGCCGCGTGCTAGTGAGCCGAGAACCAGGAAAACTGCACAGTTGCCAGTTTCGGTTCGAACTAGTTGCGGAAGGATAGGGCTCAGATTGCCAGAACAGCTTATGGAGAATTTGTGGAGGTAGATGTTTGTAAGACCTCAGACGATGTCCAGAATCATATGGTTGAACTCAGTTCAACTCGTGTCCTGTGCAGCACAAATTTCAATGCAACAGAATTGAATGAAAGGCCGAAAATAGTGCTGACGATGAGGGCAGCGGTTTACAAACAGAGGCAATGTGTACTGACGAGAGGTTGATGACTGGGGGAAATTGCAGCCAATCGGCTGAGCTGCAACTTAAAAGGTGGGCAGAATCGGTAAGGGTGAAAGAAAAAAAATGAAAAGGATGAACACAGGACTGAATGTGTGGATTTTGAATGTGCGCGGTAAACAAATCACAAAGCTGAACTTGCAGCATAGTTGCAGATTGACAGGTATGTAGTTGCGGGCATCACTGAATCATGGCTGAAAGATTTTTGCTGGGATCTTAATGCCCAGGGATACACATTCTGTCGGAGGCGCAGCCAGGAATGCAGAGAGGGCGTCTGAGCTCTGTTGGTAAAAATAAAATTAAGTCGTAAGAAAGAGACGACATCCAAGCAACAGACAGAAAATGTTAGAAGAACTCAGCCAACCGGGCAGCATCTACGGGAAAGAATACAGATGAGGTTTCGGGCCGAGTCCTTTCAGCAGTGACCTAGGGTCGCTAGGTGTTGAATCATTGAGGTTAGGGATACAGAAATGCTCGGGTAAATACATCTGATCAGAATTATATACAGACACACAAGCAGTGGTGACGATCTGGCCTGCAAAGTACAACAGAACACGGGCAATACATGCCAAGACGGCAATGTTGCAATCGTCATGGGGGAACTACAATATGCGGGTAGATTGGGAAAATCAGGTTGGTGTTGGATTCCAGGAGGGGTATTTCTATACTGCATGCGATTTGGCTTTTTAGAGCAGCTCGTGGTTGTACCCACCAGGTATTCTGGATTGGATGTTGGTCTGTCAACCATATCTGATCAGAGAGCTTGAGGTAGAAGAACCCTGAGGGTTAAGTGATCATAATATGAAAAGTTCCGTCCTTCAGTTCGAGAGGAAGAAGCTCAACTCAGATGTATCAGTGGGGAAAAAGAGGAAATTCCAGAGGCAGGAGGGTAATGTTGGCCAGAATTGAATGCACAGAGAGGGAGGGATGACGGCAGAACAGCAATGGCTGGAATTTCTGCAAGCAATTCGGAAAGAATAGGACATGTACATCCCAGAGTGGAAGATCTGTTCCAAAGGAAGGCTGACACAATCGTGCTTAACAGGCGAAGTCAAAGACAACAACAGAGCGACATTGAGGGTTTATTATAGAGCAAAGATTAGTGTGGTTGGACGATTGAGAAGTATTGAAATCTAAAAGAAGGCAATTTAAAAAGTAACTCAGGAGATAAAGATGGAATATGAAAATAAGCTAGGCAGTAATATTAAAAAGGATGCCGAAAGTTTCTTCAGATAGAAGAAACGGAAAAGAGAGGCGAAACTGCATATAGGACAGCTGGAAATCATGCCGCAGAGTTAGTAATTGGCGACAATGAAATGGCGGATGAACTGGATCAGTAGTTTTCACTAGTCTTCACTGTGGAAGACGTTTCCAGTAGGATGGAAGTTACAGGTGTCAGGGTGTCTGAAGTGTGAGAAGTTACCTTCACTGGACAGAAGGTTCTTGCGATACCGAAAGGTCTGAAGGTAGATGAGCCAGCTGGGCTTGATGGTCTACACGCCTGGGCTCTGAAAGAGGTGGCAGAAAAGATCGAGGAGGCATTAGTAATGATCTCTCAATAATCATTAGATTCTGGAATGGTTCCGGAGAAATGAAAATTGTAAATGACTCTCCTTTCTTCAGGAACGGGGAAATGCGGAAGAAAGGAAACTCTAGGCCAGTTAGTCTCTCAGCGGTTGGGAAGGTATTAGAGACCATTGTTAAGGAAACTCTAGGCCAGTTAAACTGAGCTCAGCGGTTGGGAAGGTATTAGAGACCATTGTTAAGGAAACTGTAGGCCAGTTAAACTGAGCTCAGCGGTTGGGAAGGTATTAGAGACCATTGTTAAGGAAACTCTGGGCCAGTTAGTCTGAGCTCAGCGGTTGGGAAGGTATTAGAGACCATTGTTAAGGAAACTCTAGGCCAGTTAGTCTGAGCTCAGCGGTTGGGAAGGTATTAGAGACCATTGTTAAGGAAACTCTAGGCCAGTTAAACTGAGCTCAGCGGTTGGGAAGGTATTAGAGACCATTGTTAAGGAAACTCTAGGCCAGTTAATCTGAGCTCAGCGGTTGGGAAGGTATTAGAGACCATTGTTAAGGAAACTCTAGGCCAGTTAATCTGAGCTCAGCGGTTGGGAAGGTATTAGAGACCATTGTTAAGGAAACTCTGGGCCAGTTAGTCTGACCTCAGCGGTTGGGAAGGTATTAGGGACCATTGTTAAGGAAACTCTAGGCCAGTTAGTCTGAGCTCAGCGGTTGGGAAGGTATTACAGACCATTGTTAATGGAACGCTGGGCCAATTAGTCTCTCAGCGGTTGGGAAGGTATTAGAGACCATTGTTAAGGAAACTCTAGGCCAGTTAAACTGAGCTCAGCGGTTGGGAAGGTATTAGAGACCATTGTTAAGGAAACTCTAGGCCAGGTAAACTGAGCTCAGCGGTTGGGAAGGTATTACAGACCATTGTTAAGGAAACTCTAGGCCAGTTAAACTGAGCTCAGCGGTTGGGAAGGTATTAGAGACCATTGTTAAGGAAACTCTGGGCCAGTTAGTCTGACCTCAGCGGTTGGGAAGGTATTAGAGACCATTGTTAAGGAAACTCTGGGCCAGTTAGTCTGAGCTCAGCGGTTGGGAAGGTATTAGAGACCATTGTTAAGGAAACTCTAGGCCAGTTAAACTGAGCTCAGCGGTTGGGAAGGTATTAGAGACCATTGTTAAGGAAACTCTAGGCCAGTTAAACTGAGCTCAGCGGTTGGGAAGGTATTAGAGACCATTGTTAAGGAAACTCTAGGCCAGTTAATCTGAGCTCAGCGGTTGGGAAGGTATTAGAGACCATTGTTAAGGAAACTCTGGGCCAGTTAGTCTGAGCTCAGCGGTTGGGAAGGTATTAGAGACCATTGTTAAGGAAACTCTAGGCCAGTTAGTCTGAGCTCAGCGGTAGGGAAGGTATTACAGACCATTGTTAAGGGAACGCTGGGCCAGTTAGTCTCTCAGCGGTTGGGAAGGTATTAGTGACCATTGTTAAGGAAACTCTAGGCCAGTTAAACTGAGCTCAGCGGTTGGGAAGGTATTAGAGACCATTGTTAAGGAAACTCTGGGCCAGTTAGTCTGAGCTCAGCGGTTGGGAAGGTATTAGAGACCATTGTTAAGGAAACTCTAGGCCAGTTAAACTGAGCTCAGCGGTTGGGAAGGTATTAGAGACCATTGTTAAGGAAACTCTAGGCCAGTTAAACTGAGCTCAGCGGTTGGGAAGGTATTAGAGACCATTGTTAAGGAAACTCTAGGCCAGTTAAACTGAGCTCAGCGGTTGGGAAGGTATTAGAGACCATTGTTAAGGAAACTCTGGGCCAGTTAGTCTGACCTCAGCGGTTGGGAAGGTATTAGAGACCATTGTTAAGGAAACTCTAGGCCAGTTAGTCTGAGCTCAGCGGTTGGGAAGGTATTACAGACCATTGTTAAGGGTGAGGTCGCAGGTTACTTGGAGACTCAAGATAAAATAGGCCGGAGTTCCTTTCAGGGAAAATGCTGCCTGACAAATCCGTTGTAAGTTTTGATGAAATAATATGCAGGTCGTCAATAGAAAATCGGTTAATGACGTGCTATTTGGATTGTCAGAAGGCCTTTGACAAGGTGCGACAAAAGAGGCTGATTAACAAGCTGCGAGCTCATGGGATTGCAGGAAACATTCTAGCATAGATAAAGGAGTGGCTAATTGGCAGGAGGCAAAGAGTGGGAGTAAAGGGAGACTTTTTTTATCTGACTGACTGCCGGTGACTTATCCTTTTCCACTGGAGTCTGTGTTGGGGCCGATACTTTTCACATTCTGGGTCAATCATTTGGATAACAGAATTGATGGCTTTGTTGTAAAGATTGCAAATTATATGAAGATAGGTGGAGGGACAGGCAGTTTTGAGGAAGTAGAGAGTCTACAGGAAGACTTGAACAAATAAGGGGAATGGTCAAAGAAATGGCAGATGAATACAATGACGGAAATTAAAATGCCACGCATGCTGGTAGAAGAAATGAAAGAGTAGTCGATTTTGTAATTGTAGAGAAAATGGAGAACACAAACGGAGCCTAACACTGACAGGGACTTGGGAGATTTTGTGCAGGATTTCCTGAAGGTTAATTTGCATGTTGAGTCTGTGAGCAGGAAGTCCAATACCATGTGAGCAATTATTTCTAAGGAATATAAACGCGAAGATTTAAACTTCTGATATCATAAAACACCGGCGAAGCCTCACGTGGATTACTGTGACCGGTTTTGGGTCGCTTATCTTACAAAGGTTGTGCGGAAACTGGAGAAAGTTTAAAGGAGGTTCAGGAATATTATTCCGAGAATAAAAGGCTTGTCATATAAAGAATGTGTGATGGCTCTGGGTCGGTATTCAATGGAATTCAGAAGGATGAGGGGTGACCTCATTAAAACCTCTCGAATGGTGAAAGGTCTTGCGAGAGTGGATGTGGAGAGGACTTGCCCTGTGCTGTTAAGAGTCAAAGACCAGAGGATAAAGTCTCAGAATGGAGGGACGACCTTTATTCACGTCGTATTCCTCTAAATTCTAGTGTGTACAGGCCCGGAGCCATGAAATGTTCGCCATATGACAAGCCATTCAATCCCGGCATCATTCGTGTGAACCGCCCTTCAAACTTCTCCAATGTAAACTCATCCTTTCCTCGAAAAGGGGCCAGAAAATGCCTACAACGCTCCGAATGAGGCTCCGCCAGTGCCTTAAAAGTCTCAATATTCATTTTATTTATATGTTCCATTCCTTTTGAAATGCATGTTATCATCACATTTGCCTTCTTCACCACCAATTCAACTTAAAAGTTAACCTTAAGGGAATCCTGCAGGAGTTCTCCCAAATGCAATTTAAAAAAAAAGATATTTTAATTTTCTCTCCATTTAGATCCAGCCTGTTGGTGGGCACAGATCTGCAGATCCCTACCAGGTTGATCGCCGGCGCCTAACACCTGAAGGATGTTCTGACGTTGTGCGCAAACAGAGATCGCAGAAGACGGGGTACCTAGTCATCCACCCTTCCTTGCACCACTGACCATATCCATGATCACCTGACTCCTCTGCCGTATACATCCACTCCACAATACCCTACACCGACTGCCCGTCACCGACAACCCCATCCTTCCACAAAATACTCCTCCTCTCCTTCACACCCTCCCTCCACTAAACTCCTCCCAACTCTGTCACCTCTTTGCTCCACTGCACCCTTCTCCCTCACTCCCAAACTCACCGACACAACTCGCTGTTTGCGTATACCGCTCCATAACCAACAGCCCTCCATATCCCCGACCTCATCCCATGCCCTCCTCTATAGATCTCCCTCTCTCTGTTCAGCTGGATTGGTGAGGAGAATGGGGGAGAGTTGACACCAGGTTTCACTCCCTTTTCCAAATGCCATTGATCCCTCGGTTCTGAGCCTCTCCACAGTTCTGTGTGAATCGTCCTGTCATGCGGTTCCTGCCGTGTGTGCAATGTCACCACTCCGTCCCTGCCCACTGCTCGCCTCCCCTTGCTTCCTCTTCCGGATACAACACAGCGGCTTTCAGACACACACACTCGCAGTCTTCTGGAGCGGCTGGAGGTAGGGAGGTGGTGGGGAAGGGAGAATCGTGAGAGGGAGAGGAGGAGCGGGTGAGGTGAGAGGGTGGGATTGGGGGAGACGGCAGATGAGGAATGGAGGGGTTACGGGGGTTACGAGTTTCGAGGGTAGTTGTTTACCCTCACTCGGAGGGAGGCGGGTCACTCATCTCGCTGTGTGTTGGGGGTATTTCCCGCAGACAGATAGTCTGATGTCTGAAACCCTGGCGCTGAGCAGGAGCAGTGGGACCGAAATCCAGGACCCAAATGGGGGGCGGGGGTGGGTGGAGCGGCAGGGATGGGGTGGTGGTGGGGTTGCAAGTCCCCAGCACAGTCGAGGCCTTCTATGGATGACACAAATATCTCCGTCATTCCCTCGTTTCTCACACCTGCCATTCCGCTCTACACCCCTCTATCCATTCCTTCCCTCTCTGTCTCCTATTCTCTACACTCTTCCCCAATCACTATTTAAATCGCTACTCCCCTTCTATTTCTACCCCTCCCGTCACTCTCAACTCTCTCGACCGCCTTCTCGTACACCGTCAATCTCTCTCCTCCCCGCACTTCCTCCCCTTTTCACGGTCCCTCTCTTCATCCGCTTGTCATCAGGTGTTTGTGGACGACGGCCTGTCGCTACGGGTTTCCTCTGTCGACGGATCCATCCCTCTCCTTGGCTCGGAGACCCGACAAGATGGCCGAGAACCAAACCGACGCCAACAGGCAGTTCACAGGAACGGATTCACAGGCTGCTTTGAGAGGTGAGTGGGGCGGAGAGTGGGAGGGATCTTAGCGCTGTGTTTGACACCGACATTGTGTACTGGGATACTATGCTGAAGGAACAATGGGTTGTTACCAAGGTGCCTGTGAATCATTTACAGTTTGTTTTGGAATTTAAAGGTAAACTGCTCGCTGATGTTATTCAAGGATGTGATTTGGAGCGACAGATCTAAAAGTGTGACCTGCTATCTGCACCAGTCGAAGTAGGGGTGCGGTCAGAATTACCGAGAGACGGCGTGGACGTCCTTCTTGGTAATGATATAGCAGGTGGTGACGTGTGTTCAGCAGTGAAATTAACAAGCAAGCCTGTGAGTGCTGAGGACCCGCCCCTGGATGCTAAGATCTATCCCGCATGCGCAATCACTCGCAGCATGTCGAGAAAGGCAGCATGCGCTGGACATGGAGAGGTTTAAATCTCACAGAGGTGAAGTCGTCAATGAAAACGTGGGAGATACAGAGGTCTATAGCCCAGTATTCTAGACACTAGAATAATGCAGAACAGTACAGGCCCTTCAGCCCTCGATGTTCTGGCGCCCCATATGTTCCGAAAAATGTTAATCCCACACTACCCCGTAACCCTCTATTTTACACTTTCATCCATGTGCCTGTCCAGAGGCTCTAAAAACCCCTAATGTTTTAGCCTCCATCATCCTTGGCAAGTTATTCCAGGCACCCACAACCAACTGTGTAAAAAAAAAGTTACCCTTGATCCCTACACCTCTCTCCCATAATTCTGTACAAATGCGTTTGGAGCTTGCTATTCATGCCCTGGGAAACAGGCGCTGGCTATCCACCCTATCTATGCCTCTCATAATCTTGTAGACCTCTATCAGGTCCTCTATCATCCTTCTACGCTACTAAGAGAAAAGTCCCAGCTCTGCTAACCTTGCCTCATATGAATTGTTTCCCAATCCAGGCAACACCCTGGTAAATCTCCTCCGGACCCTCTCCATAGCTTCCACAACCTTCGTATAATGAGGTGACTAGAATTGAACACAATACTCTGAGTGCGGTCTCACCAGAGATTTGTAGAGTTGCAACATGACCTCTCTATTCTTGAACTCAATCCCCGAGTCAATGAAGCCCAGCATCCCATAGGCGCTCTTAACTATCCTGTCTACCTCTGCAGCGTCCTTGAGGGATGTACACATTTAAACCGCAAGGTCCCTCTGCACATCTACACTCTCAATTAACCGACCACTAACCCTGTACTCAGCCTTCTGGTTTGTCCTTCCAAAATGCATCACCTCACACTTGTCCGGATTGAACCCCAGCTGCCACTTCTCTGCCCAACTCCGCATCCTGTCTGTATCCTCTTGCAGCCTTCGACAACCTACAGCTCCATCCACAACTCCTCAAATCTTCGTGTCATCCGCAAACGTACTCACCGATCCTTCCGCTTCTACATCCAGGTCAGTTATAGAAATCACAAATAGCAGGGGTCCGGGACAGATTCTAGCGGCACTCCTCTAGTCACCGACCTTCAGGCAGAATACTTTCCTTTCACTGCTACCCTCTGCTTTCTTCCTGTAAGGCAATTTTTTTATCCAAACAACCAAGGTTTCACTGATCCCTTGTATTATGACTTTCCGGATGAGTCGTGGGGAGCTTGTCAAATGTCTTGCTAAAATCCATGTAGACCACATCTACCACCCTACCCACATCAATTTATTTTGTTACCTCTTCAAAAAAAGCTCAGTTCGGCTCGTGAAGCACGACCTTCCCTTTCCAAAGCCATGTTGACTATCCTTGAGTAGATTGTACTTCTCCAAATGCTCGTAGATCCTATCCTCAGGAATCCTTTCCAATAGTTTACATTGAACCGACGTAAGACTCACCAGTCTGTGGTTCCCAGGATTCTCCCTATTACTTTTTTTTAAAAAAAAGGTACTACTTTTGCCGTTCTCCAATCCTCCGGCACCTTCCCTCTGGCCAAAGAGGATACAAAGATGAAAGCTACTGCTCCAGCGATCTCTTCTCTCACTCCCATAGCAACCTGGGGTATATCACGTCCGGCCCTGGGGACTTATCAATCTTGATACGACATGCTCTATCAGTCCATGCTCGAAGCTCATCCACAATACTCCTTGCATTAAAATAAATGCATTTAAGAAATGTTCCACCTCTTATTCAGTGTCCATCTCTAACGGTGCAAACAACTTTACTATCTTCTTTTTCTTCCTTCTCTCATACATCTGTTCCTACACTCTGGTTCCTCTCCCCCCTTGCATCTACAGTTTGTAGTTTAAATCCACAGGAGCCTCTCCAGCAAAGCTATCTGAAAGAATATTTGTCCCCCTCCAGTTCAGATGTATACCGTCCCACCGGAACAGGTCACAGCTTCGCTGGAAATCTGTACAATTATCTATAAATCTGAAGCCTTCCCTCCTGCACCGTGTCTTCAGCCACGTGTTGATCTGCGCTATTTTACTATTTCTAAACCCGTCTGCACGTGGCACTGGGAGCAATCCTGAGATTGTTCTGCTGGATGTCCTGTCCTTTCCCCTGGCACCTAACTCCCTAAATTCAACTTTCAGGACCTCCTCACTCTTCCTATCCACGTCATTTGTCCCTACATGGACCACGACATCCGGCTGCTCGCCCTCCCTCTTGAGAATACTGAAAACTGGATCCGAGATATCACAGACCCTGGAACCCGGGAGGCAACAGACCATCGGGGATTCTCGATCCCTTCCGCAGAACCTCTTATCTGTCCCCCTAACCATCGAATCCCCTATCACTAATGCTCTCTTCTTTTCCGTTCTTCCCTTCTGAGCTGAGCGTCCAGTCTCGGTGCCAGAGACACAACCACTGCACGTACTCACACAAAATGCTGGTGGAACACAGCAGGCCAGGCAGCATCTATAAGGAGAAGCACTATCGACGTTTCGGGCCGAGACCTTTTGTCCTGACGAAGGATCTCGGCCCGAAACGTCGACATTGCTTCTCCTTATAGATGGTGCCTGGTCTGCTGAGTTCCACCAGCATTCTGTGTGTGTTGTTTGAATTTCCAGCATCTGCAGATTACCTCGTGTTTGCACTGCAACTATTCCCTGGTAGGTCTTCCCCACCAACAGTATCCAAAACGGCATACTTACTGTTGATGGGAACGGCGACAGGGGTGCTCTGCTCCTCCTGTCTATTCCCCTTCCCTCTCCTGACAATTACCTTGGTACCTGTTTCCTGACTCTTAGGGGTGACTATCTCCCTGTCACTCCTGGTTATTTCTGCCTGTGCCTCCCGAATGATCAGAAGTTCATCCAGTTCCAGCTCCAGCTCCAGCTCCCTAACACGGTTTGTCAGGAGCTGCAGCTGAATGCACCTTTTACAGGGGTAGTCATCAGGGACAACTGTGCTCGCCCTGTCATCCCACATACTGCAAACGAAGCACTGAACTGCCCTAACTGATGCTTCCATTACCTGCTCCTAAGTTAATTAAATTAATAAAAGGAACTGAACCGGCCTTACCTCACTTGGAGAGAAGCTCGTCCTCAGCCTCTGCTCGCTTTTTAAATGTTCCCGCTGCCTCACGGGCCGACGTTCACGCGCCTGCGCTGTCGTGTCCCGTTCAAACCTCGCCTCTGCCTGTTCCCGCCGAAGCCTGTCGAGCCAGAGCCGTCCCACTCTGCCTCAGTCCACCCCGACGATGGTCTCAGTATATGGTTGTCTTTTTTTTTTAAAAAAAAGCTTCGGCTCGCTCAGTCTCCCGCCTGCGCAATCTAGACTCTTTTCCCCGATCAGTTAAATAAAAAGGCTTCTCTACGAGATGCCTTTACTTCTTCCCCCTCCAACTCTTGCTTCGATTTAAAAAAGTTCCCTATTTTCAGACATCAAAAAGCGGAAGGGGTTAAAGAAGGAGGGGTGACATTATCATGCAGAGAAAATTTCACCGCAGTGCACATTCAGGACAGACAAGAGAATTCGTCTAAGTGAGGCGTTATGGGTGGAAATGAGGAATAAGAAATGTATGTCCATGTTCCTGGGGCTACATTGTACACAAACAAACTCTAACCTTGAACTGCGACCTCTGTTTGCAGACCCAATTATTCTATTTGGCAAAAGCCTGCTTGCGTTTCCCTTATTCATACCCCTCATGATTTTGTTTACCTTTGTCAAATAACCTCTCAGTCTTCTACATTCTACAGAGTACAGTCCTACCCTATTTAATCTGTCCTTGTAACTCAGATCCGCCAGACCCAGCGATACCCCTGTAAATTTTCTCTGAACCCTTCCAACTTTATTTACATCTTCCCTGTAGATGGGTGACCAAAACTGCACACAATACTTCAAATTGGGTCTCACCAATCACTCAGACAAGTTCAACGTAACGTCTCATCTCCTATACTCAGAGCATTGATTTATGAAGGTCAATGTGCCAAAAGATTTCTTTATCACCCTGTCTACCTGTGACACCACGTTGATGGAATTATAGACCTGTATCCCTCCCATTCCGTCATCTGCCTTGCACGACACATCGGTTCACACACACACACACACACACACACACACACACACACACACACACACACACACACACACACACACACACACACACAGACTCACACACACACACACACACACACACACACACACACACACTCACACACACACACACACACACACACACACACACACACACACACACACACAGACTCACACACACACACATACACACACACACACACACACAGACACACACACACACACACACACACACACACACACACACACACACACACACACACACATTCACACACACACACACACACACACACACACACACACACACACACACACACTCACACACACCACACACACACACACACACACACACACACACACACACACACACACACACACACACAATCTATGAGGGACACGCAAACTCCGAGATGACTGGGGATTGGTGAGGGTGGGTAGGGGAGGGAGATTCGATCTGTCTCTGACAGCGGTAGTGAGTGCCTCAATTGAGCCCAGAGAGGGGAGCTTCACAAAATATCTGTATCCAAGAGTGTGATATGAGAAGGTGTGGATGGATCTTCTTATGGCTGGACCCTGACAGTCCGTGATGCGACTGTGTGGAGGGAGTTTCACTCAATGTCGAACTCCCGTTAAATGCGATGAGAATGTGCAGGGAGATTCATTTCTTCTGTGACCCCGGGAGTGAGTGATAAGACAATTTCTAAGAAACTGCGCTCCATGCCTGATCAGGGAATTGTGTGATGGATTGTTGCGGAGGGAGCCTCATTCTGTGTCTGACTCCGGGAGAGTACATAGGATGGTATGGAGTGCGCCTCTATCTGGGTTTGAGTCAGACAGACATATGGTTTTGGCGTCGCCAAGAAGCGATCAGGAGCCAGGTAAATGTCGCTCACACAGGTGGGCGAGCGCACATTAAACAGCAGCGATTCACGGAGGTTTCGGAGTGAGGAAAGTCTCACCGGTCAGTTCTCTTGCGCTGAGCATGGTTCTGTGAGTCAGAATGGAAGCAGGGTGGGGAAGATGAGGCGAGATGCAGTGAAAGGGGCTTCGAATATTTGGTTTTTTTTATTCCCTTCCAAAGAAGGTGAAACCGGTACAGAAGAGACGGTTTCAATTCAATACAAGTTGCATTGCAATTCAACCATACATGGATACCCATGAATACAGACAAACGAGTCTGCGTTACTGCAGGACAAAGGTGCCAAACACAAAATCAAAGGATACACACGGCACAAAACACAGACTGCATGTACAAGATCGAAAGAGATCAAGTGGATGTCAATATCAGTAAAAGACATTCATGCGATATGTGTGGATTTCATATGTTATTTCATATGCATCTCAGACTGAGGGGAGAGTTGATACAGGTCTCTATCATGACGAGAGACAGAGATAGACTAGGCAACCCGTGCATTTCTTCCCCCAGAGAGAAAAGTCTAATACCATAGAATGGAAGTGGAGAGTGTGTATCTTTTCAGAACATGTGCGGGGCAAGATTTTCTTTACACAGAGATCGTGGGGGACAGGAATGTGCTGCCAGGGGTGGTGCTGAAGGCAAATCGATAGAGTCGTTTCATTGGCTCTTTGACGGGAACGTGGATGAGCAGGGTTTAGAAGGAGATGAACATTGTGTCTGTAAAAACTATTTAGGTATGAAATATAATTGGTAAAGTAAAATTTTCGGGTCAAGGGGTCAGTTTTGTTCTGTGATTTACGCTCACTGCTCTGCATGAGCAAAAGAGAGTGAACTGAACTCAGAGGGTGGGAGGAACAGGGGTGGGGTGGATCAGG
Organism: Hemitrygon akajei; assembly: GCF_048418815.1. Lineage (NCBI taxonomy): Eukaryota > Metazoa > Chordata > Chondrichthyes > Myliobatiformes > Dasyatidae > Hemitrygon > Hemitrygon akajei. The sequence continues at coordinate 858,729 of NW_027331929.1, forward strand.
GAATATGACGATGGATTGACAAAGACAAGGAACGATCTTTCCACAGCCGACATGGGCAGAGAACGACCCACAGGGAGAGACAGATCAGACTCAAGCATATGGCTAATCTGCGTCTTAACAGCGACCCTCTTTATCACGGGTATCTGCTGGAGGATTCATGGTGAGTTTCACTCCGGTCGCAACGACCAAACCGCAGAGAATAAAAATAGCCACTGTAACAGCGACACATTCCCAACATTTCCCAGAAACACCCTTTACGGCGATATCAACACACCCCTCACTGTGGTACTGACGGGTCTCTCAGTACGACCACGACTCACCCCTCACCGTGACACCGACACAACCCCCACCAGCACATCACTCAACATGATACCGACATATCCCTCAACCTGATACCAACACACAACCTAATATAATAACGATTCACTGTAACACTGAGACGCCTCTCGACGTGGTGCCGAAGCGTCCCGCACTGTGACGTTCACACGTCCCTCACTGTGACACCGACACGTCCATCTCTTTGAAACCGACTCATCTCTTCTCATGACAGCAAAAGCCACTCCACCGAAACACCGACATAACCCTCACCGTCACAAAGACACATCCCGCACCGAAACACCGACATAACCCTCACCGTCACAAAGTCACATCCCGCACCGTAACACCGATTAAACCCTCACCGTCACAAAGACACATCCCGCACCGTAACACCGACAAGCCCCTCAGCCCTCACCGTGACAAAAACACTACACTTACTGTGACAGCGACACATCCACCGTGAACACAACAGGTCCTTCCCCGTGATACAGACACTCCCCTCACCGTGACATCGACATTTTTCCACTGTCAGACCAATACAGTATGTCACCGACGAGTCTCTCACTGTAACACCGTCACACCTCGCACTGTGACCCCGACATATCTCTCACCGTGACATAGAGATACACCGCGATGTGACCCGGTACACCTCTCACATGGACCCAGAAACACCTATCACAATGGCAGCTACACGTCTCTCACTGAAACACCGTCTCGGTGTGACAGGGAATCAAGTATCATCGCGATAGTGATGCAGCTCCCAGCGTGAAAACAAAACCTCATTCGTAAGCCGATATACCCATCAACGTGTCGCTGACACGTAGCTCACGGTGGCCCTCACTGTGCCAACAGCTCACCCCTCACTGTAACACCCTTACGGTTACACTGACAGACCACTCTCCGTGACCCGCTCAGTAGCGTGAGGCTGACACACAAGAAACGCCAAACATCCTTCACCATCTCATCCACCTCTCACCGAAACTACAAACTCCTTTGGGAAGAAATTTAGAAAATGAACAGGACCCATCACCACTCCATGAGTTAAGACATGTGACATTTCCCACCCGAATCTCTCGCAGAGAACCTGTCTCAAGGCGACTCCGAAACAAACCTCATAGTGACACTGACACGCCCTTCACCGTGACACTGAAACACCACCGACACCTACAGGCTCCTCAACGTGACCCGCCCAGCTCCGCACCGTGACATGGACTCACACGTCACTGTAACACCCCCACCGAGACAGTATCGCCCCTCAACATAACACCGATGCACCGTTCACTGAGACAATTACCCACACCGCACCCTGACACAGGCAAGCCCTCACCGTGATAGCGACATCTAAATTCACAATGACACTGAGTTAGTCCTCTCCATCACAGGGACACACAGCTCAGCGTGACAATCTCACACACGCCGTGGTCATGACATGCCTTTCACCGTGATACAGACACACTCCTCTCAATGAGACCAGGACCGACTCATTACACAGATACTCCACCAACTGTGACACTACCAATCCCCCCTCTTTGACATTTCCCTCGTCTTGTCATCGAGATACATTTCATTGTGACCCGGCACACCACTTTCCGGCGCACAGAAACTTCTATCACAGTGACACCGACACGACCCTCACAGCAACTCGGACATGCCCCGCGCTGAGACAGGGAATCTGTCATCAAAACGATACTGACAGAGACCCCATTGTAACAACAACAAAACCTTCACCAGGGCATTGATAACCCCTCAGAGTGACAAGGAGACTCCGACGCCTCTCACTGTGCCACCTTCACATCCTTCACTGTGACACCCTTCACCGTGACACTCACACAACACTCTCTGTGACCCGTTTAGTAGCGTGACGCTGACTCACGTGTCACTGTAAACGCTAAACATCCTTCACCATCTCTCTCAGTATCACAGATTCGTCAGTCTACGTTCAGCTCCGACGGAATCTGCAATGAGTTAAGCTCAACCCTTCAATCCAAAATATCCGAGATTTCCCTCCTGCATCTCTCCTGGAGAATCTGTCTCAAGAAACTCTCTGCGCTCAACTCTAATCTGTCCGATCTTAAACGAATACACAGCGATCTCCGTCACCAGTTCACTGAGCTGGAAACGAAGTACAGATCTGTCAACGAAACCAAGGCTCAAATCTGTGAATTGTTGACCAGCAGAAGAGGTGAGACATCATCCCCCTCTTTCACCCGCTCCTCATCACAGGGCAGGCATGGAGAGAGGATGGGACACTCTGTGCTTGACATCGGAGTGTGTGAAGAGAGAGTATGTAAGGTGATTCACTCTGTGTTTGAATCGGTGAATGTGTGACGGGAATGTGGAGGGAGATTCCCTCTATCACTGTATCCAGGAGATTGTGATGGGACGTTGTGGAGGTGGATTCACTCTGTGTCTGATCACGGGATTGTGAGACGTAACATTGCTGCTTCACTCTATGTCTCACTCCGGGCGTGTCTGATGGGACAGTATGGATCCAGCTTCACTCTGTGTCTGACAGCGGGATTGTCTGATGAGACACGGCCGGAGAGATACACCTCATGTCTGACCCCGGAAGTATGTTATGGCACCGTGGAGAGAGCGTTTCACGCTGAGTCCGGGAGTGTGTGACGGTACGGTGCAGCGGGGGATTCACTCTGTGTCTGTATCCGGGAGTGAGTGATGGGACGTTGCAGAGGGAGCTTAACTCTGTGTCTGACTCGCGGAGTGTGTAATAGGATCGTAGACAGAGAGCGTTTGTGTTTGATTCCAGGAGTGTGTGATGGGACAGTGTAGATGGACGTTTATTCTATGTGACAACGGATTGAGTGATTGGATAGTGTGGAGGGTGTCTGACCCCGGAAGAGTGTGATGGGTCGGTGTGGAGGGACATTCACTCTGTGTCTGACCCCGGGCGTTTGTAAAAGGCAGTGTGTATGGAGCTTCACTCCACGTCTTACCCCGGGTGTTTATAAAAGGGAGTGTGCACGGAGCTTCACTCCACGTCTGACCCCGGGCGTTTATAAAAGGCAGTGTGCACGGAGCTTCACTCCACGTCTGACCCCGGACGTTTATAAAAGGCAGTGTGCACGGAGCTTCACTCCACGTCTGACCCCGGGCGTTTATAAAAGGCAGTGTGCACGGAGCTTCACTCCACGTCTGACCCCGGGCGTTTATAAAAGGCAGTGTGCACGGAGCTTCACTCCACGTCTGACCCCGGGCGTTTATAAAAGGCAGTGTGCACGGAGCTTCACTCCGCGTCTGACCCCGGGCGTTTATAAAAGGCAGTGTGCACGGAGCTTCACTCCACATCTGACCCCGGGCGTTTATAAAAGGCAGTGTGCACGGAGCTTCACTCCACGTCTGACGCCTGGAGTATGTGATGGGTCCGTGGAGAGGGAGATTCAATCTGCGTCTGATCGTGTTAGTGTGTGATCGGACGATGTAGGGATCGTAAATCTGTGTCTCACCACGTGTATATATGATGGGACTTTGTGTTTGACACAGTGCGCATGTGATGAGAAGCTATGGCGGGAATGGGGGATGGATGAGAGATTTTGTGTTTGGGGTCATATGTGTGTGTGACGCAGGGAACGGTAACGCGTGCCTGGAGAGGAGACACGATAGAGGTATGCAAGATATTAATTGGATTAGATAGAGTGGACAGCCAGCACCTCTTCCCCAGGGCACCACTGCTCAACACGAGAGGACATGGCTTTCAGGTAAGGGGAGGGAAGTTCAAGGGGGATATTAGATGAAGCATTTTTTTGATCAGAAAGTGGTTGGTGCGGGAATGCACTGCCTGAGTCAGTGGTGGCGGTAGATACAGTAGATAAGCTTATGAGACTACTAGACAAGTCTATGGAGGAATTTAAGGTAGGGGGCTATATGGGAAGTAAGGTTTGAGGTCGGCATAACATTGTGGGCCGAAGGGCCTGTAATGTACTTTGCAGATAGCCGGTAGGTCTCATAGCCCGGTGAGAATGGAAAATGTCCAGCCTGGTACGTGAAGTCAGCTCAGCATGCTGGCGGATGAGATCAACAGTGAGATTCAGCAGCCAGGAAGGTGGTTCTGCAATTCTTCGTGGAGACCAAAGGGCACGACAAGGTACAGAAGAAATCTTACTCATACGCTGCCGCTGAGCAAGTCCCCAGTTTGTAATGACAAGGTGTACAACTGGACTTGCACTTCCGAGGTCAAGAGACTGGAATTGCCTTGGCACAGCAGCTGTTCTGCTTTCAAAACTCTCATATGCATGTCTCCTGCTTTGCTGGATATGACGGACAACCAACCACTTGCACTAGATAGCGGCACTGATTTTGGTCACTTACAGCTGCAAAGTCATCAAAACGACAATACAGGGACAAGATCCAGACACCACTCTCCACCAACAACACACGCAGCTTGTGGCAAAGTCTGCACACCATTGCTAAGCGCAGTGGTGCTGCCAACATCGCTGCCTCTCTCCCAGATGAGCTGAACCTTTCTTATGTGTAACGGGCTGCAAGGGTTCACAGTTAATGTAATGACCACTTCTGTAATGTTTCATTACTAATGTAATGGCCTCCCTGAAATGTTTCACTGCTGATGTAATGGTTTCTCTGTAGCTGCAATGTTTCGGTATGACTACAGATAACGGGGTTTTGGAATGTCTGCCATCCAATGAGAGGTATGTTGTTTCTTTCTTGTGGACATGAGAGAATGTTTTCACACCCTTTTGTTGGCGAGAGGTGAAGAGAGATGATGCGAGTGGAGAGAACTGGTAGACCGCCGGACGGAGTGGACTTGGAGCGAGGATCTGACTTGAAGGATCGAGTGGACGGAACCATAAGCTCCAACGTGCAGATTAGACTGTTTCATTAAAATGGGCCCCTTTTTTCTTTTTATTTTCTTTACTAGCCCTATAGTCAGATGTTCTATGTTTAAGAGTCGCGAGGTAATGGTGCAGCTCTAGAAAAGTCTGGTTAGGCCACACTTAGAGTACGGTGTCCAGTTCTGATCGCCTCACTATAGGAAGGATCCGGAAGCATTGGAAAGGGTGTAGAGGAGATTTACCAGGATGCTGCCTGGTTTAGAGAGTATGGATTATGATCAGAGATTAAGGGAGCTAGGGCCTTAAAAAAGAGAGAAGGGGGATGAGAGGAGACATGTTAGAGGTGTACAAGATATTAAGAGGAATGTGTAGAATGGATAGCTGGCGCCTCTTTTCCAGGGCACTACTAATCAGTACAAGAGGACATGGCTTTAAGGTAAGGGGCAGGAAGATCAAGAGAGATATAAGAGGAAGGTTTTTTACTCAGAGAGTGGTTGGTGCGTGGAATGCACTGCCTGAGTCAGTGGTGGGGACAGATATACTAGTGAAATTTAAGAGACTACTAGACAGGTATATGGAGAAAATTAAGCTAGGGGGATATATGGGAGGAAAGGATTAAGTGTCGGCACAACATTGTGGGCCACAGGGCCTGTACTGTGCTGTAGTATTCTATGTTCTATGTTCTATCCACTCTGTGTCTTGACCCCGGTCGTGTGTGATGGATGGTGTGGAGGGAAATTCACTGTGTCTGAACCTTGTTAATTTACGATGAGACGTTGCGGAGGGATATTCAGTGTGTAGCTGACCTCAGGTGTGCGTGATGGGAGAGCGTGCAGGGAATTTCACTCAGTGTGTCACCCTGGGTGTGTGTGATGGGGAAGTGTGAAGGGAGATTCACTCTTTGTGTCACTTGTCCCTGATTTTCAGAGCAAACGTGTTCCAAGGACTGTGTCACAAATAAAGACCGGTGTTATTACGTATCTACGTTTGAAAAATCATTCCAAGAAGCGAAGCAAGAATGTTCAAACCGTGACTCAAGGCTGCTGGAAATCAATTCAAGGGCTGAAGCGGTATGTGTCACAGCACGAGAAGATACAACAGTAACACAGGAATCATCACACACCCGCGGGGTCAGACACAGAGTGAAACTCCCTCCACACCGTCCAATCACACACTCCCGGGGTCAGACGCAGAGTGAACCTGCCTCCACACCGTCACATCACACACACCCGGGGTGAGACACAGAGTGAATCTCCCACCACGTCACCCCATCGCACACTCCCGGGGTCAGACTCAGAGTGAATCTTCCTCCACACCGTCCCATTACACAATCTCGGGGTCAGACTCAGAGTGAATCTCCCTCCACGTCACCCCATCACACACTCCCGGGGTCAGACTCAGAGTGAACCTTCCTCCACACCGTCCCATCACACAATCCCGGGGTCAGACACAGAGTGAAGCTCCTTCCAGACAGACCTATCCCAGATTGCTGTTGTAATCAGCTGAGAGAAGCTCCGTACATATTCTTTGATTCTAGGCATTAATCAAGTAAATTTAACTTCACAGAGCTTTGTATCCCAGAATCTTCTGGACAGCAAACTTGCTTACTGGATTGGAAAATGCGAAAACGGGTGAGATTGTCACTAATCTGTGGGGTGAAGATTGGTCATTATAGTCCTGACGGGAGAAAATGGGATTCGTTTACGGACTGAAGTAGATTCGTGGGAAAAGGGAGGGTCATTGTGATTTGTTTGTAGACTGTACGTGGGTAGGGGGTAGGGCGGGATCGAATTCATGGGATTAGCTTGGGGACGGACTCCGCTAGGGTCCTCTACTGAAGCTGTTTTGTCTCTGTTGAAATTTATTAACCCTCCTGGATAGGAATGTGGGCCGGAATCTCCTGTACAAGGCGTCCCCGGGAACGCCCGAATGCATTCAGTGCGGAACGAGTAACACTTGTGATGGTGATCGGAATTTCATCTGCGAGAGGTCGGCACCTTTGTACCCGGATATTCCTGAAAAGATCCAGGGTCTCTGCCAACAGCCAGTGGAGTCGACATGAAACAAGTGACTACACCCATTTTCTTCTCCTTCTGTCCCCTTCACTCTCCCTCCTAAAACCTTTCAAATTCGCTCTGCACCCTCTCTGTCCCTCCCTCCTAATCCATCTCCTCCTTTTTGTTGCCATCTTATTCTCCCCACCAGACACCGACAAACCTCTCTCGCCGTCTATCCCCTTCGTTCTCGCCTCTCCCCCATACCGCTCTTCCTAGATCACTCTACCTTCCTCTCTACCCCTCAGCTCCCCTTATTCCCTCGAACGTTCTCCGCACGCACTTTCTCTGCTCCCTCTGCCCACCTCTTACACCTCTCTCCCCTTCCCTCCTCAGGAACTCTCTACCTCCACTCCCCGTTCTCTCTAAACCCACCGTCTCCCTGATCTCTCTCTCTCTCTTTCTCCTTTCCACTCACTCTCACCTCAATCCTGTGCCGTCTGGTTCTCGACAACCCAACCCTGGGTGAAAGTCTGTGCGCATTCCTATTGTCTGTGCCACTCTCGGGTTTATGGAACTGTGTAAGGTTATAACTACACTCCAGCGAATAAAGTCCCAACCTTCCCTCCCATCCACCATAACTCAGCCCTCCGAGTTTCGGCAATATCCCCGTAGAACTCCCTGTACAATATATCCAGTTCACTGACATTTTTTCCTAAAGCAGGGCGGCGTCACCGACGTCTTGTACCACGGCAACGTGACCTCCCGACTCCTGTACTCAGTGTGACTGGTGAAGACCAGCGTGCCAAGTGTCCTGTCCACCCTATCGGATGTTTTCCACCGGAATCGCTATTTCAATTATTATCTGAAGCTTATAACCCCTGGGATTTTTTCTTTTGAAGAATCAGTACGGAGCAAAGATGTAAATTGCAAACATTAATAAACACCGCAGAAATGACGAGTTCTCGCTGCCGCGTTGAAAGATGTGCTGGGGCAGGGGAAGAAGCTGTTCCTGAATCGCTGTGTGTGGGTGTTCTGTCTCCCGGAGCTGTCAAATACTCCTCCTATAATACCACGTCCAATCCCGTTATCATTCCCGTGAAACCTCTCCAATGTCTCACATCCCCTGTGAGATAAGCGATCGAGACCTGCTCACAAAACTCCAAATGTGACCTCACCTGTGACGGATTGAGCCTGAGAATGACGTCCTTGCTTTTACGTCCCAGTCCTCTCGAAATGAATGCTGTCATCGCATTTGCTGTCCTCACCGCCGGCTCAAGCTGCAGGTTAAACTTCTGGGAAGCTGCACGAAGTCTCCCAAATCCCTCTGCACCGCAGATTGTTTTTAACCCTTACACACTGTGCCGGTCATGTTTGACCCGTTCTGACACGTGGCAATTGTAAAAACACCCTAAATGCCCTTTTTAGCCGAGAACTTAAGTGAACTTAAGTGCGCAAAAAATGAAAATAATTAAAAATATTATACTTTTGTACAGGTGCTAAAAATTCTGTACATTTAGGCTGATCCGGGTCGAATTTGTCCCGTATCTATTGAAATGGATTTTAGCTCTCTGTATCATTAATTAAGGATTCTCCACATGTTCATTAATGTGAGATAGTCTATTTATACCTTGTAAATAGATCTGTGTTTCAAGCTTTTATGTAGAAACTTGTTATGAGGGGATTCTAGGGCCGGGTCAAAATTGACCCAGACCATTCTGTGAAGGTATAGAATATGAACAGGTTGCCTGGGTTAAAAAAAAAATACATCCCTTTAGAAAATATTCTACGATTTTATGTCTTTTTTAAAAAAAATTGCATGCCCATACGATTCCCGGCACTGTATTCTATCTGCCGCGTCTATTCTCATTCTCCTAATCTGTCTGAGCCCTTCACCAGCCTCCCTGCGTCCTCAATACAACCTGTGGCTCGGTAACGTTGCTACCGACTGTGGTTTCCGGATGAGGGAGTCTATCATCCCGTTGCAGAGGGACGGACACCAGCCCGGGATTTGGAGTCGGTGATTAAAAATGGGAGCACGTGCCCGATGAATAATCCACATCCTGTCACGCGCACTCACAGTATCCGGGACAGAATTCCAGACGACTGGGATGGCGGAGTTTTGGGGATGCTGAGAGGGGAGAGGGGGGAACGGAGGGGTTTAGCTCTCCTATTGACTTGAGTAGTCTGTGATGCGATTGTGCGGGTTTTGGGCTGGGAGATGCAGTTGAACTAAACAGAATCTGAATTGTGAGTGTGTGAAGGGATGGGGAACAGGGAATTCAATCTGGGTCTGTATCAGAAAGAATGTGATGGGACCGTGTCGTGGGAGTGTTTGATGCCGGGGATCTGCCATGGGACGGTATGGAGTGACCTGCACTCTGTGTCTGCTCCGTAAAGTGTGTGATGGGACGGTGTGGAGGGATCGTCACACTGTGTCTGATCCCGGGAGTGTGTTTTAGCACGGTGTGGAGGGAGATTCACTCTGTGTCTGACCCCGGGAGTGTTTCATGGGACGGTGTGGAGGGAGATTCACTCTGTGTCTGAACCCGGGAGTGTGCGATGGGACGGTGTGGAGGGAGATTCACTCAGCGTCTGACTCCGGGTGCGTGGGATGGGATGGTATGGAGGAGTCTCGCTCTGGGTCTGACTGACAGTGTCAGTGACTCATATATATATTTCCCCTTGGGACAGCCTCCAATCAGAGTTCGGGAGCGGGAAATGTGTGGATTATAAACCAGTGCATCGCGTTTGTTTGAACAACAACCAATCCGCAAGGCGTGTTCATCAGCAAGAGAAAATAAAGATAGAAACATAGGAACATAGAAAACCTGCAGCACAATGCAGGCCCTTCGGCCCACAATGTTGTGCCGAACACGTCCCTACCTTAAAAAAATTACTAGGCTTACCTTTAGCCCTCTATTGTTCTAATCTGCATGTACCTATCCAAAAGTCTCTGAAAAGACCCGATCGAATCCGCCACCACCACCGTTAGCGGCAGCCCAGTCCACGCACTCACCACTCTCTGAGTAAAAAACTTACCCCTGAAATCTCCCCTGTACCTGCTCCACAGCACTTTAAACCTGTGTCCTCTCGTGGCAACCATTTCAGCGCCGGTAAAAAGGCACACGATCAATGCCTCTTATCGACTTGTCGTTATACAATAACTTTCTGTCAAGTCATATTGGGAGGAAAATAGACCGAATATTCAGTCCGCAGGAAACTGGTGACAGTCCGGAGGTTCAAAGGGGTTAAACATCCAGGCCCAGTACAGCGTCCCCCTGTGACCAAGCGGCTCAATAACAGGTATACCAGTTCGTATGCCTCTAGGCGGGAGAGACGGGTTAAAATGGCCAAGTCGAGGTATGTCTCACAGGTCAGGACGACACATGAACATCCATGAATACAGCCAAAGGTGACAGCGTTACTCCAGAAACAAGGTGAAAAACACATTGTCAGCATTCAAACACGGAACAAAGCACAAACAATATGAAACAATAGAAAAATACCAACACAATTTGAGGCCTTGTGTCAACTGAATAGCACTGCTATCTGCAGTCGACTACAACAGAGCCTGTCTTCTGTCGAGCGAACACTGGGGGGCAGCACAGACTCCTGCCTGAAGGCCACGCCAAACCGGCCTGCCGTGCGCAGATCCTTCACTTCCTCTGCCAGCGACCGGCTCTCACAGTTTACACATCAAATTGAGTTGAATTGATATCTCAGCGGGGATTTTTGACATAAAAGATGGGTGGGGTGGGCATTAAACTAGAGATGCAAGGGGATGAAAACCGTAATGCCATCACAGATAGAAGAAAGGTTGTTGGAACAGATGTCGTTAAAGCCTCAGACGAAGTCAGGAAGCAAAATGTTGAGCCTGTTGGGACTCACGTTCTGAGCTGCCTACGTTTCATTGCAGGAAGTATTGTACGAAAGGCAGATGAGCTCAGGGCAGGGGCAAACGTCTGAAAGTATGATATTGTAGCCAATAGCGAGACTTGGTTGCAGGAGAGGTAGGACCTTTAGCTTAATATTCCGGGTTTCGGCTGTTTTAGTCGTGCGAATGAGCAAATAATGCAAACATGAGGGGCAGCTTTACAGTCAGGGAAAATGTCACGGCGGTGCTCAGTCAGGGCAGACTGGGGAACCCGTCCCGGTGACGTTTTTTGGGAAGAACTGAGGAATAAGAAAGGTATGAACTCGATCATGGGGCCATATTATCAATTACCTAATAATCCCGGTGATTCAGAGGAACACATCTTTAGAGAAACATACGGTTGTGATATTGGGTGATTTTAACAGGTATTAACTGTGAGCTCCGTTCCGTGAAAGGACCAGTGGGGTAGTTTCTCAAATGTTTTCAAGAAAGTTTCCTTAATCGTAGGTAGATAATTCCAAACAGAGAGTGCAATACTGGATCTCCTCCAACGGAATGGAACAAGGCAGTGGACAGAAGTTTGTGCAGGTGACCATTTTGCATCTCGTGATGATATTGCCATTAGACTCAAGGTGATTATGGAAAAGGATATTTATGACTTCGGGTTTAGTTCTGAATTGAATGAAGGCTGACTTCTCTGGCGGCAGGAGTGGATTGGCAAGTGTGGATTCGGCCAGGCTGTTTTCTGGCAAAGATGAACCTGCTAAGTCGGAGCCCAAGCGCTGTTTCATAAGAATACTGGGAGGTGTCGGATCACAACCAACAGTGCTGGAAATGGATCTCCTACGGTTGAGCACTGAGTGCTCAGCACGAGCGCTTGAATTACAATCCAGGAAGGATTGTGACAGACAGAAACTGTCAGTGCGAGTCTTAAAGTGAAAGTGACAGGGAAGCGCACTCCAAATGAGGCCTCAGCAGAGCCTTAAAATTAAATCCTTGCCCGGGAAATGAATGTGAACCTTTTATTTGCCTTCCACACCACCGAGTCCTTGAACAGTCCAGACTGTTGGTGGCAAAGGTTTTCAGTGCCCTATCAGGTACTCATTCGGAACCCGGTGACCTGCGAGGGTTCACCCACCTGAGGGATGATTCTTACATCGACCTTCGAGACAAAGGTCACAGAAGAGAAGGGGGCGAGCAGAGCCGAACTTGGTGCCCCTCTCAAACGTCTTTTTCAACAACAAGGAGACTTCTCAATCGAATACTTACTCAACTACAACCTTCTTCGTCTCCGTCATCTCCTCCCTCTCCGACATCCGAACAGGTTTATGTTACCCCATCCATCCGCGATAACTACCCCGACTCCCTGACTCCTCCTTACTGTGCATCACGACTCATTTCAGTCGTTCCTACTTCTCCTACTATTCCTCTCCTGCGTCTCTGTCAATCTCTCCCTCTCCCCCAATCTCGGTTGGTCCCAGGACAGATCCACTGAGATGCTGACACCCGGCAACACAGGAACCTAAAATCAGACCATGAGATACAGGAGCAGAATTAGGCCAGCGAGTCTGCTGCGCCATTTCATCATGTCTGATCCAGATCCCCCTCAGCCCCAATCTCCTGCCTTTCACCGTATTCCTTCATGATCTGAGTAATCAACAATCTGTCCACCTCTGACTACAATATATCTAAAGTCAGACTCCACAGCCGCCTATGTAACCCATTCCACAGATTTACCATGCTGTGAGGAAATAAATTCCTCCTGTGATGGGATCTTATGTTTCATTCGCTATGGACTGTCTTAAGGGAGAGAGAGAGAGAGAGAGAGAGAGAGAGAGAGAGGAGAGAGAGAGAGAGAGGAGAGAGAGAGAGAGAAGAGAGAGAGAGAGAGAGAGAGAGAGAGAGAGAGAGAGAGATGAGAGGAGAGAGAGAGAGAGAGATGAGAGAGAGAGAGAGAGAGAGGGAGGGAATAGTGTTACGAAAAGCAGCTGTCTTCTGCTGCTGCCCGAGTTGCTATGGAGAGAGAGGAGGAGTTACATGAATGGAAAGCTGATGTTCAGCGTGTGTAAGGTCAACTGTCTTTCTCGCAGACAAACAGAAGAGACTCACAGAGGCTGGTGACGAAGGAGTCACTGGATGAACTCTTCGAGTGCACACGAGGGTGGGTTGAGGATCGATCAAGTGAGATTGATCAGAGGCCGTCACAGTGAGTGCAAGGGTGACGTTGTGCAAACTACCGGGTGTGTGTTTAACCCTGACCTGGGTTAGTAGATTTTCCACTGAAGACGGTACCCTTAGGGGAGTCACATTTGACTAACTTGAAGAATTCAGAGGAGAACGGCAAGACCGACGACCCCTGTTTATTCAGATTACAAACACCTCTCTCTCAGCTCAGTTCTGTGGATTGAACTGAACTTTCTTACAGACCATCGTCAGACTGTAACTCTTGCCAGCCGAACTTGAATGAGTTTGGGAACTTTATTTAATTCGCCTATATCAGCATAACTCTGCTAACTTTCGATTTACCTGTTTTTAAAATGATATATTATGTGTTTGCTAATTGAATAATGTTTGCTAACAGCAAAACCCGACTCCAGGTCTGTTCTATTGCTGCTGATGGTTTTATCACACACATTTCCGTGTACCTGACACTCCCAATCTCCGTTCTGAAAGGACCGACCTCCATTCCGATGTGGGGTCCGCTGGTATTGACTGTCCCGCCACGGGGGAACCTTCTCTCCACATCTACTTTATCGATGCCTTTAAACATTTGATCATTTCCAACAACAACAACCGTCCCCCTCGTTCTTCTGAGATCCAGCCATCAAAGGCAAAATTTTTTGCCTTAATTCTGTGTAATGTTCATCAATGGGCATCGCAAATCCGCTGACACCCCTACACGCACCATACAGTGTCACAGGGCAAGAATAATGTCGAACAGCTCACAAAATGCCTGCCTCCAGCATAAAGTTACAAGAATACTGGTGAAATGTTCAAGGTGCATTGATACTGAAATTATCTATGAATGAAACAACCTTCAGATATCTAACAACTCTAAATCACTAAATCTGTTCTCATCCTCAGATTAGTGTGTGAGGACATATTTGCCGAAACCTGTAAACATTCACATACTGGTCTGCACGCTCCTCGCTCATCAATGAGCATCTCTATATTGTCGGACACTTCACTAAATCTGTTCGCATCCCCAGACTAGTTCTGAGAGCATATGTGCCGACACCACCCTAAATCTGCGTAATCCCAAAAATCAGTGCTCTCTCCATACACGCCGACTCCCCAACATGCATAATAGATTATCTCAGAGCGGGAATCATTTCAAATCGATCAGAAAATGACTGCTTCGACAGTAAAAATCAGCACGCATCCCGAAATGCATCTGCAATTCCAGATCGTTTGACACACACAGATCTGGGTGTAACCTGTGCACCTCCATATTAGACAACAGACGCCTAAATCTGCACACATTCCCAAGTCCGTATTCAACCATAAATCTGTGCGCATGACCGAGTAAGAGCTCGCCCTAAATCCATAGGCACCCCAATCCTGACGACAAACCCTCATGCACGCTGGATTATCCGAAATCACGAGTCAGGTCAAACAGTTCACAAAATAGCTTCACATTCAAAAATCTAAAACAAACTTCCAAGTTCTATTATTAAAGTACCTATAAGTGAAACAACCTTGTCATTCGTCACGCCCCCCCAATCCACCGACACACCCAAATCCGTGTGTACCCAAACTCACCGCGCACATGTCAAAATCTCTGAGTACCCCCCAAATCCGAGTCCACACCTACATGTACAATTGTTTATCCTTGAGAGAGAAACATTTCAATTATTTCACAAGATAGCTTAATCTACTTCGAAAAATAGCAAGAACAAGGCTCAACGTTAAATTGCATTATTTATCCGAGTATCTGTAAAAGAAACAATTAGAATTTTGGCATTATACCCAATTTCTCCGACAACCAAAATCCACGTGCAATCCCAAATCCGTATGCACACCCAAATGGGTGCGCACTCCGAACCTGTCAACACCTCCCACTTACAGATTAGATTATCCGAGAGGAGAAATAATTTCAAATAGTTCAGAAAGTAGCAACTTCCAACTTAAAAATCACAGCAAGAGCAGAGTAGAAAAACTCTTTTCTTTCAGAGTAGAAAAAGTGTATTTATTAATAAAGTACCTATCAATGAAACAACCGTGAGATTTGTCAGGACCCCAAATCTGGGAACATCTAAGATCGTGTACATCACCAAACCTGCTGATACTCATGGGTACACATTTGATTTTCCCAAAGGAAGAGTCACCTTAAAGAAATCGCGAGGGGCATAGTGCAGCTATTATTAAAGACACTATAAATGAAATGACTTTGAGATTCACCACAACCCCAAATCGACCGACACTAACAAATTCATGTGCACCCATACACGCCGACACGCACCTAAACCTGACCGCAATCCCAATCGTCAGGCACCCGTGTGCACCCCAAATCCATACTGACGTCCTGTGCACCCATATTGGTTCCTAATCTTGTGCAACCTCCCAATCAGATACCACCATCAGATACGTATGAGGTTCCAAATCCACCCATCACTGTGCACCACGTACTCGCCCGAAACTCTCCTAAAGAGAGTAAATCTGTGTGTAACCCCCAAATCCGCTGATTTCACTAAATCCGTTCGCATCGCAAATCGGTTGCCACCCATATATGCCCGAAGCAGCCCTAAATCTGGCGCAAACCCAAAATCGGTGCGCACCCCATACCCTCTAAACACCCGAGAGGCATAATGGATTACCCCAGGCAAGCAACATTTCAATCAATTCAGAGAATGACCGTCTCGAGGTTAGCAAGCCATATGTGCGCCAAAATCCTTTTGCAGATCGGCGACACACCCAAATCTGCGTGTCAACTCAAATCCGTGTGCAGCCCCATATTCAAGACTACACCCCTAACTGATCACTAAAATCCGTCCGCACCCCCAAATCTGAGCACATCCTCCAATACGAGAGCACCCCACAGGCATATTAGATGACCCAGGCGGATAATCATTGCAAACATAAAATGGCTGTCTGGTAAAAACCACCACGTATCCCAAAGTCCCTACGTGCGTCACGAAATCGATATGTACTCACAAAAACTCTACCCTAAATTTTCTATCCCTAAAAAGGTGCGCACCCTTATATCGGAACACTCCCCTAAATCAGTTTGCAACCCGTTATTAGAGAACGCTCCTAATCCATGCACATCCACATGAACCAGAAGACCGTGTGCAACCCATATTCGACGACAAAAAATAAAATTGCGCAATGGTTCAGTGCGCACCCTAAACCAGCGGACTCCGCCACTTGTACATCAGATTTTCCCGGAGCAACAATCAATAAAAAACAATTGAGAAAATGGCAGCCTCGACATTAATAATCCGCACGCAAATTTTGATCCGTCAACTCACCAAATCTATGTGTGTCCAATGATTGAAAAGGCAACCTGAATCAGCGAACATCACCATGTGCATCGTCAAATTGGTGCGCATCACCAAATCCATGCGCAGCCCCAAACACGCTGAAACCCCCACATTCATTTGTGGGGCTCGTTGTACACAGATTTTATCATCTTGTGAATGTCTGATTTTTTTCTTTTGAGATAATCTAATTAGCGGGTGAGTGTCCACGATTTTGAATTTGTTGGGATATATTTGCATTTGGAGATGCACACGGATTTCTCACGTATTTGGGGTGTCTGCGGTTTGAAGGTGTACCGATTCTCAAAGTTGTTTCATTTCGATCACGTGAATAATGAATTTAATTTGAAATTTTGCGTGAAGTATTTTAAATGATACTTCCTCTGGGATAATCTAATGTGCAAGTGGGTTTCTCCACGGGTATGATATTCGCATGAATTTTAGAGTGCGCTCCTAGTTGATGTGGTGCACATATTTAAGGTGTACATGGATTTGGGATTGTGTACATGTAAACACGGATTTGAGGTGAGATGAAGATCTGGGCGTGTTGGCGGATCTGAGGTTGCACATGAATTTTGGACTGTGTGTGGATTTTAATGTCGAGACATCCATTTTATGACTTCTTGAAATGATTATAAACTGCATGTCAGGATGTTAGCGGTTTTGGGGTGCGCACTGAATTGGGTTGTGCAGATATTGGGCAGTGTCGGAGAATAAGGGGTGCACACTGCTATAGTGTGAAATTGGATTTGGGAATGTGCACAGATTTAAAGTTGAGTCCTCAAATATATGGGGTGAGCACTGATTTTGGGTGTTCGTAGATTTAGGGTTTGGCGGCAAATATGCACAAGGATTTGGGGATACGCGCCAATTTAGGGGTCTGTAGTCAATTACGGGGACGTAATTAGATGTGATGTTCGTATATTCCGGGGGCTGTTTGTTTACCAATCAACAGTTGCAATCATATTTTCGGGTGGTGCGAATTTTAAATGTTGAATCAGCCATTTTCTGAACTGTTGGACATGAATTCTGCGTTGGAATTATGTATTATATATGTGGTGTGTCAGTGTGTTTGGAGTGCGCACTGATTTGGTGATATGCACATGTTTTGTGGATTCATGGTGGGCAGTTTTGATTTATCGATGCAAAGCCTCTGCTAAAGTAAATTCCGATAGTCCGGAGCGCTGGGCAACTTTACAGACTATTGGTCTAATTCTTAATCAATACTGTAACATATTTTTAAATTTACATTTAAAGGTACTGCGCTGCGCTTTTAGAAATTGCTGCAATTTAAGAGAATGCGAAAACAGAGCCGTCGGTGTGATTTAAGGAAGAAACTTAGACATCACTCGATATTTAGTCTCAAACATGGCCGTGCACACGTATTTGGGGATACACATAGATTTGGGTGTGTTGGCGGATCAAGATTTGCACACGAATGTGTTGAGTGCGGATTGTTAACGTCGAGGCTGCCATTTTCTCAACTGTTTCGAATGTATCTTGCTCGGAAAAATCTCATGGGCATGTGGGGGTGTCAGCGGGTTTAGGGTGCGGGCTGCACCTGGTGTTGGGTATTGCGTGTCAGCGAAAATGGTTTGCACAGGGTCTTGGGGTGCACATGGATGCACACGGAGTTTGGGGTTTGTTCTTGTTATGGGGATGCGCTCGTATTTGGGGATAACATATTTGGCCCTCCCCTGTGCATAGAATTCAACTGGAGATTTACCCAACTCCTTGAGTCGGCTGAATGCGATTAACTGGATCAAACGTATATACAGTCTTGAATGTTGTACATTACTGCCCCATATAACTGAATACCAAACAAAACGGGGAGTGGGAGGTTGATTAATCCAAATGCTGTATCTGGGAGCTCATAAGGATTTGGGTTGATCTGTGTGTGTGTCGGCGGATTTGGTGATGAAAGTTTACTCTCACCTGGACCCACCCACCTACCTGCACTCAGCCCATAAACCTCCATTCCATACCTGTCCATATGCCTATCCAATTTTACTTTAAATGACAATATGGAACTTGCCTCTACCACTTCTACCTGAAGCTCGTTCCACACAGCTACCACTCTCTGAGTAAAGATGTTACCCCTTCTGTTACCCCTAAATTTTTGCTGCTCCTCTTGTTTGAATCTCCCCTACTCATAATGGAAAAAGCCTGTCCACGTCAACTCGATCTATCCCCCTCATAATTTTAAATACCTGTATCAAGTCCCCCCTTAACCTTCTAGTGTGTGTGTGTGTGTGTGTGTGTGTGTGTGTGTGTGTGTGTGTGTGTGTGTGTGTGTGTGTGATTGTGAGTGTGTGTGTGTGTGATGAGCCGGACCAGAGGGAAAGATTGGTTGGAATTGGATTTGAGTGGAAGTCAGAGTGTTTATATCTTTGATTATTCAAGGAGGAGATTTTTCGCTGAGAGAGGGCACAGAACTGTTGGTTGATTTGTTTTCCGTTTAATTATTGTTTCTTTCTTTATAATCCCACAGTCAGAGTAGTAATGTCTGGCAGGAGAATTGAATACTCCTTTGCGAGATGTGGGAATGCAGGGAGACCTCAAGAGTTCCTGACAACTTCACCTGTAAGATCATCCAGCTGCATCTTCTAACACACTGTGTTACAGAGTTGGAACTGAAACTGGATGAACTCGGAAACATTCGGGAAGCTGAGGGGTTGATAGGGAGCACATATAGAGAGGTAATTACACCCAATGTGTAGAATACAGGAAACAAGGTGACAGTCAGGAAGATGAAAGGGTTTAAACAGCCAGAGCCGGTGCAGAGACCCCTTGTGGCCAATCCGCTCAATAACAGGTAGACCACTTCGGATACTTCTGGATGGGAGGAGAGAGGTGCAAATGACCAAGCAGGGGAAAGTCTCACCGGTCAGGTCTCTGGCACTGACTATGGTTCTATGGCTCAGCAGTGAATAGGGGGTGAAATCTGACGAGCTGTATCGATGGGTTTGTCTTTGTTAGGGGAACGGAATAAAAGTTACTGTGGACGAGAACGAGATTCCTCGATGGTATGCGGTCATTATCGTCGCCAGTATATAGATAAAAAAAGGGAGCCGGTTCTGCAAACTTATGTATGTGCAGCTGTGGCCAAAATTAGAAAGAACACTCAGTTTAAAATGTGGGTAAAATGTTAGGGTTGGAACGAGTGCTTCAGATATGTGAATCACTGGGCTCTCTCCCTCGGAAGGTGCGACCTCTACAGACAAGACGGATTCATTTCATTTCAATTCAATTCAATTTAAGTTTAATTGCAATTCCATCACACATGACCGTCAGGGCCAAGCTGCTAAACACAATCCCATCTGTCGCACGAGGCACAAAGCACACATAATGTGTATAAAATAGAAAGATAGCAAGCATATGTAGGATATCAGTAAATACTTTCTCGCTTTATATACACTCGCACACAAGCAGACGCGCGTTTCAGCACATATATATAATCAGCTTGTAGTCCTCGGCTCTTTAAAAGTCACCGAAATCTACAAACTACAGAAACTGAGCTGTGCCTTCTGCCGAGCGAACGCTGGGAGACAGCACAATGTCCCGCCTCTCGGCCGCACTACACCGCCCCACGTTGTGCAGCTCCTTAATTGTCTCCGCCATCGAGTAACTCTCTCAGTTTACACCTGAAACGGAGTGGCACTAATATCCCAACGGGAAGGTTTGCCACTAAAAACAGGGTCGTTGTGGTGTTTAAGGTAGAATTGCAGGGGGATGATAACCAGAATGTTGGAAAAGATAGTGGAGTCATTGATGGGAGAGATGTTGTAATGACGTCAGACAAAGTCAGCGAGCAAAACGTTGAGCACGTTGCGTCTCATCTTCTGAGCTGCGTCCATTTCAAAGCAGTAAGTACTGTACGAAAGGCAGATCAGCTCAGGATAGGGGACAACGACTGGAAAGGTGATAGTTTAGCCATTAGTAAGACTCGGTTGTAGGCGGGGCAGGTCTGTTGGCTCAACCTTCCAGTGTACCGCTGTTTTAGTCGTGCTACTGCATATACAATTTAGGCTGAGTCGAGGCTTTAAAGCTGGCGCTGAGGAATTAGAAAGGTATGAACTCGGTCATGTGGCTCCATTCTCGAACACCGAACAGTCTGGGGATTTAGAGGAACAAACATGTGGAGAGTTCGGAGTCTGTTGTAAGTGACATCAGGTTGTGACATCGGGTGAGTTTAACATTCCTGGTATTGACTGTGAGCTTCATATTGTGAAAGTTTTTATTATCGCTTCTGTGGCTCAACAGGAGGCGTGCGAAATGTGGCGACCTGAATCGATAGGGTTGTCTTTACTAGGGGAAAGGAAAAACGGTACTGAGTTAGAGAACGAGATTCCTCGATGGTATGCGGTCGTTATCATCACCAGTGTATAGGTGGGAATAGGGAGCCGGTTCTTCAAACTTATATGGTTGGAGGTGTGGCCAAAATTGGAAAGAACATTCAGTTTAAAATGCGGCGAAAGAGTTCGGATTGGAACGAGATAGTCACTGGACTATTTCCCTCGGAAGATGCAAACTCAACAGAGGAGACGGTTCCATATCATTGCAATTCAATGCAATTTAAGTTTAATTGCAATTCCATCAAACATGTATGCCCATGAATACAGCCAGGACCAAGCTGCTAAACACAATACCAGCTGTGACACGAGGCACAAAGCACACATACTATGTATAAAATAAAAATATAGCAAGCATATGTGGGATATCAGTTAAATAACTTAAATGCTTTATGTACATGCGGGCAGACGGAAGCGCGCGCGCGCGCCACCAAGATCTGCAACAACTGAACTTGTTTTCTGCCGAGAAAACGCTGGGGGGCAGCACCGAGTCCTTTCTGTCGGCCGCGCCACACCGCCCCACGTTGTACAGCTCCTTCATTTTCTCCGCCATCGAGAAACTCTCTCAGTTTACACCTGAACAGGAGTGGAACTAATATCCCAGCGGGAAGGTTTGCCAGTAAAAAGAGGTCAGTGTGGTGCTTAAATTGCAGGGGGATGAAAACCCGAAAGTCTTAACAGACAGTGGAGTCACTGTTTGGACAGATGTTGTAAAGACCTCAGATAAATTCAGGAAACAAATGATTGAGCTTGCTGGGACTCATTTTCTGAGCTGCGAACATTTCAATGCTGGAAGTACTGATGCTTATGTTACAACGAGACGCAAATAGACCAGACAGAGTGTAATAACAAGAGCGAAAGTTCTTATTCCAGAGTTCCCGCATTCAGGTGAGAGTAGGTATGTTCCCGGGAGGTGAGAGTGGCAAGTGTTGTTTTTTTCCACAGAGATTGGTGTGTGATGGGAATGCGCTGCCAGCGCTGGTGGTGGACTGAAATCCATAGAGGAATTTAAGTGGCTCTTCAACAGGCACGTTGGTGTGCAGGGATTGATGGGGGACGGATATTGTGTCGGCAGAAAGGATTTAGTTTATTTGGTATATCACAAATATTTGGGCCGAAGCGTCTGTTCTGCTCTGTGATTTACGTTCTCTGCTCGGTAGAAAGGGAAGAGAGCGATTTCTATTCACTGGGTGGGAAGAGTGGGGGGTGGGGGTGATGGGTGGAACAAGGAATTTGACGATATATCGACAGAGGGAAGGACCAATTCACGGAGGGCTTAGGCGATGATAAAGAAACACACCAAAGGCACCTTCAAAGGGACACTGAAAAACCCGTTACAGTGTTTCACTCACACGACCCTCATCGTGACACGAACACGCCCCTCATGGTGACACGGACTCATTGACAGACCCTGCACTGCAACACGAAAATCGCATCGCCGTGTGAATAAAACTCTCCCTCTAAAAATACATCCACGACTCCGTCAAACACCCCCTCACCTATACACTCCTCGTCCTGTCACTCCCCCCTCCACTGCACCACTCGCGACTTCATCACCCCTCTCTCCCTAACAATCTACACTGTCTCTGTGACACTTACCGTCTTCGTTATCCCCTACCTTCACGACGCCCCTTCCCGTCTCCTTGACTCGCTGCATCGCTTGACCCACCCAGTGTTCGTCAACCAATCATTCTCCTACACTGCCCCCTGTCTCTGTCACACCTTACCGACACTACACTCATCCCTTTATTATAAGCCCTCCCTCCCTTACAGGCTACTCCCATCACCGTCACTCATTCTCTCCCCGACACACTTCCGCCCCTGTCCCCATTATCTGCTAAACCCCCTAACATTATCCCCATCTCCGTCGCCACCCCATTCGCCTCCCTTATAAGGAATTTATAACGTGTGATGTTACACCTCCCCCTTTCCACCGGATATCTATCACCAGGTTCTGAACCATCTCCACAACACTGCACGCACAGGCCAGTCGTGTGTTTCCAGACCTGCATCAGTGACTGCAGTCTAACCACCGTTTCCCCTCTCTTCCTTTCCCTCCTTCCTCAGTACTCCACTCGGTCACACACACACACACACACACACACACACACACACACACACACACACACACACACACTCACACACACACACACACACACACACACACACACACACACACACACACACACACACACACACACACACAATGCCAGACTACTGGAACGCCGACATGCTGAGTATTGATGATTGGGGAGACCGGGGGAGGGAGGGAGCTAAACATTTTTTTTTCTGACTCCAGTACAGTGTGCTGCTACGCTGCGGGGGGTGCTTCACAAGTCTGACCCCGGGAGTGTGTGATGGGACGGTGTGCAGGGAGATTCACTCTGTGTCTGATCCCAGGAGTGTGTGATGGGTCGATGTGGAGGGAGATTCACTCTGTGTCTGACCCCGGGAGTGTGTGATGGGACGGTGTGGAGGGAGATTCACTCTGTGTCTGACCCCGGGAGTGTGTGATGGCTCATTGCGTGGGCAGTGTCACACAGTGTATGACTGGAGGAATGTGTGATGGGATAGTATGGAAGGAGTCTCGCTCTGTCTCTGACTGCTAGACATGGGTCAGTGGATTTCGGCGTTTAAGCTAACTCCAATGAGAGACAGGGAGCAAACAAATGGTAACACACGTTCTGCTCCAACGGCTGCAATCTGAACACCCTTTCTGTGGCCTCGACTCTCCTGCCATCCTTCCTCTTCCCTCAGCACACCATTCCGTCTCTATAATTCTTCAGTGGGTGAGTGAGCAGGCGGAGGTACTAATAACATCGGTATGAACAGGGCGGTGGTCCTGCAAAGTGCGGTCGGGGATTTGTAAATTCAGTTAAAGTACTGGAACTGCGTCCCAGTGAGGCCACACATGGGGATATCGATAAAGGCTCCGCAATCTCCTCCCTCGCCTCCCATAGTAGCCTGGGGTTCATCTCATCCGGTCCCAGCGACTTCTCCAACTTGAGTACCTCTGCTGTCTACCACGTTTTCATACACACTTTCCAACCGTCACACTTGATAGGTCCTATCCTTTAACGTCTTATCTTTCTCTTCACATACTTATAGAATGCCTTGGGATTTTCTTTAATTCTGCCCGACAAAGTTCTTTTCAGGGCCCCTTCTGGATCTCCTAATTTCCTCTTTAAGCTCCTTCCTGTTAGCCGTATAATTTTTTTAGATCTCTAACATTACATTGATCTCTGAGGTTTTTGTAATATTTTCGGTACTTTTTGACTAGATATATTACAGCATTTATACGCCACGGTTCCTGCACGTCACCATAACTTCCCTGTCTCATTGGAAGGTACGAGTGCAGAACCGCACATAAATAATCCCTGAATATGTGCCACATTTCTTCCGTACTTTTCCCTGAGAGCATCGGCTCCCAATTTAAGCTTCTAATTTCCTGCCTGATAGCCGCATTATTCCCCTTACCCCAATTAAACGCTTTTCTAACTTGTCTGCTCCTATCTCTCTCCAATGCTATTGTAAATGAGACAGAATTATGATCACTATCTCTAAAATGCTCTCCCACTGAGAGATATGACACCAGACCAAGTTCATTTACCAATTCCAAATCAAGTACAGTCTCTCCTCTTGTAGGCCTATCCACATATTCTGTTAATAAACCTTTTTGAACACGCCTAACAAAATCCACCCCATTTAAATATCCCTGCTCTAGGGGGATGCCAATCGATATTTGGGAATTTAAATTCTCCCATCATGACAACTCTATTATTATTACACGTTTTCAAGATATATTTCCCCATCTGCTCCACGATATCCCTTTTACCATTGGGCGGCCTTTCAGGAAAACCCAGTAAAGCTATTGACCCCTTCCTGTTCCTAACCTCCACCCACATAGTCTCCGTAGACAATCTCTCCGTGGCGTCCATTTTTTCTGAAGCCGTGACTCTATCGCTGATCAACAGTGTCACGCCCACATCTCTTTCGCCTCCCTCCCTGTCCTTTCTGAACCATCTAACTCCCGGCACTTGAAGTAACCGTTCCTGACCCTGAGCCATCCAAGTCTCTGTATGGCCACCACATCGTAGCTCCAAATAATGATCTACGCTGTAAGCTCATCCGCTTTGTTCACAATTCCACTTGCGTTAAAGTAGAAAAATCTCAAAACGTCGGTCTGAGTGCGTGCCTCTCTAACAGCTGCCTATCCTCCCTCACAAACTGTCTGCAAGCTTCCTCTATTTTTGACCCAACCGCCTCTTCCTCAGTCTTTTCAGTTCTGTTCCCAACCCCCAACAATTGTAGTATAAACTCTCCCCAGTTGACTGAGCAAACCTCCCCACAAGGATGTTGGTGCCCCTCGGATTTGAGTGTAACCCGTCCATCTTCTGCAGATCACACCAGCCCCAAAAGAGGTCCCAGTGATCCAGGCTACCGTGGGAGGCGAGGGAGCAGATTGCCGAGCCTCTGGCGATGATCTTTGCATCATCGGTCGGGACGGGAGAGGTTCCAGATGGTTGCAAATGTTGCTATTTTATTCAGGAAAGGGTGTACAGATAGCCCAGGAAATTATAGACAAGTGAGTCTTACCTCACTGCTTGGTAAGTTGATGGAGAAGATCCTGAGAGGCTGAATTTATGAACATTTGGAGAGTTATAATATGATGAGGAGTAGTCAGCATGGCTTTGTCAAGGGCAGGTCATGCTCTAGGAGCCTGACAGATTTTTTTTTTTTTTTGTTTTCTGAGGATGTGACTAAACACATTGATGAAGGAAGAGCAGTGAATGCACTGTATATGGATTTCAGCAAGGCATTTGATAAGGTACCCCATGCAAGGCTTATTAAGAAAGTAAGGAGGCAGATGATCCAAGTGGACATTGCTTTCTGGATACAGAACTGGATTGCCCACATCAGGCAAAGAGGGTTTGGCAAAGGGGCATATTCTGCATAGTGGTCCGTCACCAGTGGGGTGTCTCAGTGATCTGTTCTCGGATCCTTACTCTTTGTGATTTTTCATAAATAACTTGAATGAGGAAGTGGAGGGATAGCTTAGTAAATCTACTGATCACGCAGAGGTTGGAGGTGCTGTAGATAGTATGGAGGGCTGTCCGAGATTACAACGGACCATTGATAAGATGCAAAACAGGGCTTAGAAGTGGCTGATGGCGTTCAACCCAGATAACTGTGAAGTGGTTCATTTTGGTCGGTCAAATACGATGGCAGAATATAGTATTAATGGTAAGTCTCTTGGCAGTGTCGGAGGATCAGAGGGATGATGGTGTCCGATTCCATAGGATGCTCAAAGCAGTTGCGCAGGTTGACTCTGCGGTTATGAAGTCATACGGTGTATAAGCCTTTATCAATCGTGAATTGAATTTATGAGCCGAGACGTGATGTCGCAGCTATCTCGGACCCCGGTCAGACCCCACTTGGAGTACTGTGGTCAGTTCCGGTCGCCACACTACAGGAAGGATGTGGGAGCCAAATAAAGGGTGCAGAAGTAATTTACAAGGAAGTTGCCTGGATTGAGGAGCAAGCGTTATGATAATAGGATGCGCGAACTCGGCCTTTTCTCGTTGGAGTGACGGGGCATGAGAGGTGACCTCATACAGGTGAATAAGATTATGCGAGGCATTGATCTTGCGGATAGTCAGAGCTTTTTTCCCCAGGGTTGAAATGGTTGCCACCAGATGACACAGGTTTATGGTGCTGGGTAATAGGTTCAGAGGAGATGTCAAGGGTAAATGTTTATACGCAGAGGGTATTGAGTCCGTGGAATGGGCTGCCAGCAACGGTGGTCGGGGCGATACGATAGGCTCTATTAAGAGGCTTAGATTGGTGCATGGAGCTCAGTAAAACAGAGGGCTATAGGTAAGCCTAGTAATTTCTAAAGCAGGGACATGTTCGGCACAACTTTGTGGGGGAGTGGCCTGTATAGTGTTGTAGGTTTTCTATGTATCTTAATACAGATCTGTCAATTAAACCAAGGCTCAAAAGTGTGAATTTTTGACCAGCAGAAGAGGTGAGACGACATCACCTTTTTTAACCAGCTCTGTGTCACAGGGCACAGAGAGAGTAACCGTCACTCGTTGATTCGCATCGGGAGTGTGTGAAGAGAAGGTACGGAGGGAGATTCACTCTGTGTTTGACCGGGGGCGTCTGCGACGGGTCAGCGTGGAGGGGGGGGGGGGGGGTTCACTCCCACTGTGACCACTGGAGTCCGAGTCGGGGCAGTACAGATTCAATCTATGTCTCACTCCGGGAATGTCTGATGGGACGGAATGGAAAAGGCGTCACTATGTGTCTGATTGCCGGAGTGTGTGATGGGAGATATCCCAGAGACAATCACCCTCTGTCTGACCTCTGAAGTGTGTTTCTAGATCGTGTAGAGACAGGGAGTGTGTGATGGGACGGTGTGGAGGGAGATTCACTCTGTGTCTGAACCCGGGAGTGTGTGATGGGTCTGTGTGGAGGGAGATTCACTCTGTGCCAGACACCAGCAGTGTGTAAGGGGACGCAGTGGAGGGAGATTAATTCTGTGTCTGACAACGGGAATGTGTGAGGGGACGGAGTGGAGGGAGATTCACTCTGTGTCTGACGCCGGGAGTGTGTGATGTGATGGGGCGGAGGAAGATTCACTCTGTGTCTGACCCCGGGAGTGTGTGATGGGACGGTGTGGAGGGAGATTCACTCTGTGTCTGACCCCGGGATTTTGTGATGGGTCGGTGTGGAGGGAGATTCACTCTGTGTCGGACCCCGGGAGTGTGTGATAGGACGGAGTGGAGGGAGATTCACTCTGTACCAGACACCGGCAGTGTGTGCGGGGACACTGTGGAGGGAGATTCACTCTGTGTCTGACACCGGGAATGTGTGAGGGGACGGAGTGGAGGGAGATTCACTCTGTACCAGACACCGGCAGTGTGTGACGGGACTGTTTGGAGGGAGATTCACTCTGTGTCTGATCCCGGGACTGTGTGAGGTGAAGGAGTGGAGGGAGATTCACTCTGTGCCTGACACCGGGAATGTGTGAGGGGACGTACTGGAGGGAGATTCACTCTGTGTCTGACCCCGGGAGTGTGTGATGTGACGGTGTGGAGGGAGAATCACTCTGTGTCTGACCCCAGAAGTGTGTGATGGGACGGTGCGGTGGGACGGCACAACATTGTAGGCGGAAGAGCCTGTAATGCTGTAACTTTTTCTTTTTTATTTTCAATACCGTCCCATCACACACTCCCTGGGTCAGACACAGATTGAAACTCCTTCCACACCGTCTATCACACACTCCTTGGGTCAGACACAGATTGAAACTCCCTCCACACCATCCAGTCACAAGGTTTCAAGGTCGGACAGAGGGTAAAGCTCCCTCCACACCGTTGGTGTTATTTCTGCTCACTTCCACCGGATATCGATCTCAGTTTCTCTACGTCTCTGCGAGTACAGGTCAGTCGTTTGGTTTCTCAACGCTTCCAGCCGGTGACTGCAAAGTCACACCCCTCCACAGCCCGAGCTGCCCTCCCCCTCTCTCCACTCTTCTACCTCTGGTCTCACACACGTATTATCTCTGAGAGAGAGACATAAGTGAAAAACTGGTGATTGGTGAGAGGGAGAGAAAAGGGAGATTCGTTCTGTTTCTGAAACCGTTACTGTGTTATCGGATTGTGAGGCGGCAGATTAACTTTGTGTCTGACCCCGGGACCGTTTGATTAGACGGTGTCGAGGGAGCTTCATTCTGCGTCTGATCCCGGGTGTGTGTGATGGGGCGGTGTGGACGGGTGCTTAATGCTGTGTTTGATCCGGGTAGAGGGTGGTGGAACAGTGCGCAGGAAATCTTCACTCCGTGTCTGACACAGCAACTGTGTGATGGAACGTTGTGGAGGGAGATTCACTCTGTGTCTGATATGGGGTGTGTGTGACGGGACGGTGTGAAGGGTATTTCACTCAGAGTTTGGCCCCGGAAGTATGTGATGGGAGTTTTACTCTGTGCTTAACCCCTGGTGTGTGAGATGGGACGGTGTGGAAGCAACTTTATTCTGTGTCTAAAGCTGTTTGTTCGAGCTGGGACTGTGCTTTGGGATCTTGACACTGTCTGATCCCGGAATGTGTTTTGGAAAAAGAGTTTTGGGATCTTTTCTTTATGTTTGACAACAGGATTATTTGACGGGGCAGTGCAGAGGGAGCTTCACTCTGTCTCCAACCCAGCGAGTCTGTGAAATCGGACGGGAGGAGTATATCTTCACTTTTGAACTGAAGCCGTGAATGCGTGATGGGCCGGTGGGAACGATTCCCTCATCCCTGTCTGACTACAGGCGGATGTAATGGACGCTGTTCAGAGAGATTCATTGTTCATTGGTCCTATTTTCCAGAGCAGACGATGGGCCGAAGCAGCATTGTACTAACTCAGCTTCAAAGCGTCTTGAAATAAGTTCAAAAGAGGAAGAGGTATGTGTGAACTACAACAGACTGAAGCTCCATCCACTCCATCCCTTTTCATAATTCGGCGATCAGACCCATAGAGAAGATCACTCCATACCATCCCATCACGTAATCCCTGGGCCAGTCACACTGCGAAGCACCCTCCACACCGTTCCATCACACATTCCCGGGATCAGACACAGAGTGAAGCTCCTTTCATACCGTCCGATCACACACTCCCGGGATCAGAATCATGTTGAAGCTCCCCCCTCACCGTCTCATCACACTTCCTAAGGTTGGACACATACTGAAGCTCCCTCCACACAGTCATCCTGGCGTCAGACACAGAGTGAAGCACCCTCCACACCGTCCCATCACACACTCCCTGTGTCTGCCACACTGAGAAGCTCCCTCCACACGGTTCCACGACACAATCCCGAGGTCAGACACAAGGTGAATCTCCCTCCACACAGTCCCATCACACACTCCCGAGGTCAGACACAGAGCGAATCTCCCTCCACACCGTCCCATCACACACTCCCGGGGTCAGACAGAGAGTGAATCTCCCTCCACACCGTCCTATGACACACCTCCGGGGTCAGACACAGAGTGAATCTCCCTCTACCCCGTCCCATCACACACTCCCGGGGTCACACACATGGTGAGTCTCCCTCCACACCGTCCCATCACACATTCCCGGGTCAGACACAGGGTGAGTCTCCCTCCACACAGTCCCATCACACACTCCCGGTGTCAGACACAGAGTGAATCTCCCTCCACATCGTCCCATCACACGCTTCCGGGGTCAGAAACAGAGTGAATCTCCCTCCGCACCGTCCCATCACACACTCCCTGGGTCAGACATAGAGTGAATCTCCCTGCACACCGTTGGTGTTATTTCTTCTCATTTGCACCGGATATCTCGGTTGTCAGCTTCTCTACGTCTCTGCGAAAAAAGGCCCGTCGTCTGGTTTATTACCTCATCCTCCCAGTGACTGCAAACTGAACACCCCTCCGCAGCACCCTCTCTCCCCCCCCTCCTTCCACAGTTCTACATCTGGTCTCAAATACACATATTATCTCTGAGACAGACACACTGTTGGAGATTACAGGAACGATGAATTGCTGGTGATTGGTGAGAGGGGAGAGAGGGAGTGAACAGGGACATTCGCTCTCTTTCTGCATCCGTTGCTGTGTTATCGGACTGTGAGGCGGCAGATAGACTCTGTGTCTGACCCGTGCTGTGTGTGATGGGACGGTGTGGAGGGAGATTCACACTGTGTCTGACCCCGGGAGTGTGTGATGGGAGGGTGTGGAGGGAGATTCACTCTGTGTCTGACCCCGAGAGTGTGTGATTGGAAATTATGGAGGGAGATTCACTCTGTGACTGACCCCGAGAGTGTGTGATGTGACGGTATGGAGGGAGATTCACACGGTGTCTGACCCCGGGAGTGTGTGATGGGACCGTGTGGAGGGAGATTCAATCTGTGTCTGACCCCAAGAGTGTGATGGGACCGTGTGGAGGGAGATTCACTCTGTGTCTGACCCCGAGAGTGTGTGATTGGAAATTATGGAGGGAGATTCACTCTGTGACTGACCACGAGATTGTGTGATGTGACGGTATGGAGGGAAATTCACACTGTGTCTGCCCCCAAGAGTGTGTGATGGGACGGTGTGGAGGGAGATTCAATCTGTGTCTGACCCCAAGAGTGTGTGATGGGATGGTATGGAGGGAGATACACTCTGTGTCTGACCCGCAGAATGTGTGATGGGACGTTTGGAGGGAGATTCACTCTGTGTCTGAACCCAGGGGTGTGTGATGGGACGGTGTGCAGGGAGATTCACTCTGTGTCTGACCCCGGGAGTGTGTGATGGGAGATTCACTCTGTGTCTGACCCCGGGAGTGTGTGATGGGACGGTGTGGAGGGAGATTCACTCTGTATCTGACCCCGGGAGTGTGTGATGGGACGGTGTGGAGGGAGATTCACTCTGTATATGACCCCGGGACTGTGTGATGGGACGGTGTGGAGGGAGATTCACTCTGTTTCTGACCCCGGGAGTGTGTGATGGGACAGTGTCGAGAGGAGCTTCACTCTTTTTCTGACCGTGGGGCTCTGTAATGGGACTGAGTAGAGGGAGCTTCACTCTGTGTCTGACCCCGGGGGTGTGAGATTGGACTGCGGAGAGAGCTTCACTCCGAGCTCAATCCGGGGGTCATATGATGGGATGGTGTGGAGGGAGCTACACTTTGTGTCTGACCTCGTGAGTTTCAGATCGGACGGTGAGGAAGCAACTTTACTCTGTGCCTAACGCTGTTTGTCTGTGCTGGGACTGTGCTTTGCGATCTGGACTCCATGTCTGATCCCGGGAATGTGTTTTAGGAGAGTGTTTCGCGATTTTCTCTTTATGTCTGTCAACTGGACGATTTGATGGGAGAGAGCAGAGGGAGCATCACTCTGTCCCTAATCCGTCGAGTCTCTGTGATCGGGCGGTTCGGATGGATCTTCTCTTTATAGTTGACGCCGGGAATACGTGATGGCCCATTCTGAAAGGATCCCCATTCTGTGTCTGACTAGCGGCGGATGCAATGGACGGTTTGGAGAGAGATTCACTGTAAATTGGTCCTATTTTCCAGAAAAGACGATGGGACGAGGCATCACTGTTCTAACTCTCTTTTCAAGCTTCTTGAAATACATTTAAAAGAGGAAGAGGTATGTGTGAGCCACACAGAAGATACATACACACTAGACTGAAGCTCCCTCCAACCCGTCCCTTCACACACTCCCGGGGTCAGACACAGAGTGAATCTCCCCCCACGCCGTCCCATCACACACTCCCGGGGTCAGACACAGAGTGAAACTCCCTCCACACCGTCTCATCACACACTCCCGGGAACAGATACAGAATGATTCTCCCTCCAGGCAGTTGCATCACACACTCCCGAGGTCAGACACAGAGTGAAGCTCCCTGCAAACCGTCCCATCACAATCTGCCTTGTGTCAGACAAATGGTGAAGATCCATCCCCAGCATCCCATTGCTCACTCCTGGTGTCAGACAGAGGGTGTAACTTCCTCCATACCGTTCGATCACACACTCCCGGGATCGGAATCATGTTGATCATCTCCCTGCTCACCGTCCCTTTCCACATTCCAAAGGTTAGACACTTATTGTTGCTCCGCAGACACTCCTGGGGTCAGGCACATGGTGAATTTCCGTCAGCATCTTCCCATCCCACACTTCCGCTGTCAGGCTCAGAGCGAGGTTCCCTCTAAAGCATCCAATTACACACACCCGGGACCAGAAAAGCATTGGATCTCACTCCTTACTGTCTCATCACACACTCCCGGGGTCAGACACATGGTGAATCTCCCTCCACGCCGTCCCATCACACACTACCGGTTTCAGACAGCGGGTTTAACTGCCTCCATTTTCCTCATGGAAAACGGTAAAAACACAGAGAGGACGGAGAACATTTTAAATGGGGAACGACAGATGGTGACAAGTGCGGTGGAGTATCTAGTCAGGTGGAATTAGGCAGCATACATGAGATTTAGGAAGCAAGGATCAGATGGGTCTATTGAGAAATATTTGGTAGCAGGAAAGGAGCTTAGCAAGGAACTGAGGAGAGTGCGAAGGGGGCATGAGACGGCGTTGGCGAGAAGGGTAAAGCAAAACGCCACGGAATCCTTGAAATATTTGAAGAACAAAAAGATGAGAGGAGTGAAGATAGGTCCGATTAGAGACAGAGGTGGGAAGATGTGCCTGGAGGCTGTGGAATAGAGCATAGTCATTAATAATTACTTGTCTACGGTATTCACTAATGTGAGAGAACTTTTTCCGGTGAGGACAAAATGAGTGAGGTTGATGTTCTGGAGCACGTTGATATTAAGTGAGAGTAGGCGTTGGCGTTGTTGAAATGATTTAGTGTGGATAATTCCCCGGTGTCTGAAGGAATAGTCCCCAGGCTGCACCACGAGACTATCGAAAACATTCCTGATCCTCTGGCTACGACTTTAAGTCCTCGTTGTCAGGATATGTAAATAGCAGGATACATGGAAGTGTGGAGGAGCAGAGGGATCTGGGGGTACATGTCCACAGATCCCTGAAAGCTGCCTCACGGGTAGATAGTGTAGTGAAGGCAGCCAATGAAGTGTTAGTTTTCATCAGCCGAGGGTCGGAGTTTAAGAGTCGCGGCTTATTGATGCAGCTCTGTAAAACACAGGTTAGCCCACACTTGGAGTACTGTGTCCAGTTCTGCTCGCCTCACTATAGGAAGGATGTGGAGGCAGTGGAAAGGATGCACAGGATATTTATCAGGATGCTGCTTGGTTTAGAGAGTATGCATTATGAGCAGAGATTAAGGGATCTAGTGCTTTACTCTCTGGACAGAAGTAGGATGAGAGGAGACATGTTAGAGGTGAACAAGATGTTAAGAGGTAAAGATAGAGTGGACAGCCAGCGCCTCTTCCCCAGGGCACCACTGCTCAATACAAGAGGATATGGCTTTAAGGTAAGGGGAGCAAAGTGCAAGGGGATATTAGAGGAAGGTTTTTTCCACTCAGAGCGTGGAATGCACTGCCTAAGTCAGTGGTGGACAACGAGACAGGATTATGGGGAATTTAAGGTGGGGTTTTATATGGGAGCAGGGTATAAGTGTCGGCACAACTTTGTGGGCCGAAGGGCCAGTACTGTGCTCTATTGTTTTCTGTTCTATGTTCTATACCGTTCAATCAGACACTCGCGTGGTCAGACACGTTGTCAACTCCTTGCACAACGTTGGAGTTACTGCTGCTCTTTTCCACCGGATATCGATTTCTCGCTTCTGAGCTTCTCTACGTCTCTGCGTGTACAGGCCGGTCGTGTGGTTTCACACCCCTTCCCCCCAGTGACTGGAAACTCAACACCTGTCCACAGCACTCTTTCCACTACCCCACCCTCCTCTGTTCTATCTCTGTTCTCACGTACACTTATTATCTCTGAGACAGACACACTGTTGGAGACTGCAGGAACGCTGAAAAACTGGTGATTGGTGAGAGGGAGAGAGGGAGTGAAGAGGGAGATTCACTCTGTGTCTGACCCCGGGAGTTTGAAATTGGACGGAGTGGAAGCAACTTTACTCTGTTTTCTAGCGCAGTTAGTATGTGCTTGGACTCTATTTTGGGATCCTGACTCTGTGTCTGATCCCGGGAAGGTGTTTTGGGAGAGTGTGTTAGGAACTCCTCTGTATGTCTGACAACAAGATAATTTGATCGAGAGTGCATAAGGAGCTTCACTCTTTCTCTACACGCCGGACCCGGACGGTTCGGAAGGATCTTCACTTTACAACTGACGCCCAGTAAGTGTGATGGACATATGTAAGACGATGCCCATTCTGTGTCTGTCTACCCGCGGATCTAATTGACGCTGAGGGGTCAGCTTCACTGTTTACTGTTGCAATTTCTCAGAGCAGACGATGGGGCAAAGCAACATTGTTCTACCTCTGCTCCAAAGCGTCTTGAAGTAAGTTCAAATGAGGAATTGAGATGTGTGATATATTCACACCAGAGTAACACTCCCTCCTCTCCATCCCATTTCATACTTCGGGGATCAGACACACT
Source organism: Hemitrygon akajei (assembly GCF_048418815.1). Lineage (NCBI taxonomy): Eukaryota > Metazoa > Chordata > Chondrichthyes > Myliobatiformes > Dasyatidae > Hemitrygon > Hemitrygon akajei. The sequence goes on from NW_027331929.1 coordinate 893,574, forward strand.
GAGAAACTCCCTCCATAACGTTCTGTAACATTCTCCTGGGGTCAGTCACAGTCTGAATTTCCCTCCACACCGTCCCATCACACACTCCACGAGTCAGACCCAGAATCAAGGTCCTTCCACAACGTCCCATCACACACTCCCGGGGTCAGACTCAGGGTGAATCTCCCTCCGCACCGTCCCATCACACACTCCCGGTCAGACACAGAGTGAATCTTCCTCCACACCCTCCCGTCACACTCTCCCGGTGTCAGACACAGAGTGAATCTCCCTCCACGCCGTCCGATCACAAACTCCCGGGGTCAGACACAAAGGTAATCTCCATCCACACCGTCCCATCACACACTCTACGGGTCAGACACAGAATCAAGGTCCTTCCACAACGTCCCATCACACACTCCCGGGGTCAGACACAGGGTGAATCTCCCTCCATACCGTCCCATCACATACTACCGAGGTCAGGCACAAAGGGAATCGCCCTCCACACCGTACCGTCACACACTCCTGCAGTCAGACACATGGTGAGTCGCCCTGCACACCGTCTCATTGCACAATCCAGGTGGCAGAAACAGAGTGCATGACTCTCCACTTTCCCCCCTCCCCTCCCCCCATCACACACTCCCGGGGTTAGACACGTGGTCATCTCCTTGCACAACGTTGGAGTTACTGCTGCTCACTTCCACCGGATATCGATTTCTCGCTTCTCAGCTTCAATACGTCTCTGTATGTACAGGCCGGTCGTGTGGTTTAACAACATTTCCTCAGAGTGACTGGAAACTCACCACCCCTCCACAGCCCTCTTTCCACTCCCCCACCCTCCTCTGTTCTATCTGTGTTCTCACACACACTTATTATCCCTGAGACAGACACACTGTTGGGGTCTACAGGAACGCTGAAAAACTGGTGATTGGTAAGAGGGAGAGAGGGAGTGAAGAGGGAGATTGGCTCTGTGTCTGACCCCGGGAGAGTGAAATTGGACTGTGTGAAAGCAACTTTACTCTGTGTCTAAAGCTGTTTCTATGTGCTGGAACTGTGCTTTGAGAATTTGACTCAAATTCTGATCCAGGGAATGTGTTTTGGGAGAGTGTTTCAGGAATTTCTCTTTATGTCTGTCAATAGGACTATTTGATGGGAGGGTGCAGAGGGAGGTTCACTCTATTTCTAAACCGCAAAGTCTATGTGATCGGGTGGTTCGGAGCAATCATCTCTTTACAACTGACGCCGGGAATGTGTGATGGCCCGTTGTGAAAGGATCCCCATTCTGTGTCTGACTGCCGGCGGATGTAATGGACGCTGTAGAGAGAGTCCTATTTTCCAGAAAAGCCGATGGGACGAGGCAGGCAATGTTCTAACTCTCTTTCAAAGCGTCTTGAAGTACATTCAAAAAAGGAAGAGGTATGTGTACAGAACTTACGTACATACCAGACTGAAGCTCCCTCCACTACATCCTATTTCATACTTCGGGTGTAAGACACACAGAGCAGCTCCCTCCACATCACCCCATCATACAGTCCCGGTTTCAGACGCAGAGTGGATCTCCCTCCACACCGTTCAGTCACACACTCCCGGGGTCAGACACAGAGTGAATCTCCCTCCACACCGTCCCATCACACAATCCCGCGATCAGACACATGGCGAAACGCCCTTCGCACAGTCCCATCACACACTCAGACATAGAGTGAAGCTCCCTGTAAACCGTCCCATCACAAACTGCCTTGTGACAGACACATGGTGAAGCTCCCTTCCCAGAGTCTCATCACACACTCCCAATGTTAGACGCATATTGGTGCTCTCTCCACACCGTCCCAGCACACATTCCTGGTGTCAGTCACATGGCGAATCTCCATCCACACCGTCCCATCAGACAAGCCCGGTGTCAGACACAGAGCCAATCTCCATCCACCGTGCTGAGACACAGAGGGATTCTCCCTCCACACAGTCCTGTCACGCTGTACGGCGTGGGACACATGGTTAAACTCTTACCGCACCGTCGAATCAGACAGTCCCGTGGTTAGACTCAGAGTGAAGTTCCCTCCACACCGTCCGATCACACAATCCCGTGGTCAGACACAGAGTGAATCTTCCTCCAAAGCGTCCCATTACACACTCCCATGGTCACACAAACATTGTACATCTCTCCTTTCTGTCTTATCAAATATTCCCGGTGTCAGAAACACAGTGAATCGCCCTCCACGCCGTCCCATTATACACTATCGGTTTCAGACAGCGAGTTTAACTGCCTCCATTTGCCTCATGGGAAACAGTAAAAAAAAACAGTGAGGACAGAGAACATTTTTAAGTGGGAATGTCAGATTATGAGGCTTTAAATCTAGAACGTGCGTGTGTGCCTTGTGATGATGTTTCTGCTGGGATATGTCCTATGGACATTTGTTCGATGTTTAGTGTTCTTTTGCGGGATATTAGGGTTAAATTTGTTCCAGTGAGAAAGATAATGTATGGTAGGGTGAAGGCACGATGGTGGCAAGTGCGGTGGAGAATCTAGTCAGGTGGAAGTAGGCAGCATGCATGAGATTTAGGAAGCAGGGATCAGATGGGTCTATTGAGGAATATTGGGTAGCAGGAAAGGAGCTTAGGAAGGGACCGAGTAGAGCACGAAGGGGGCATAAGATGGAGTTGGCGAGAAGGGTAAAGCAAAACGCCACGGAATTCTTGAACAAAAAGATGAGAGGTGTGAAGATCGGTCCGATTGGAGACAAAGGTGGGAAGATGTGCCTGGAGGCTGTGGAATAGAGCGAGGTCATCAATAATTACTTGTCTACGGTATTCACTAATGTGAGGGAACTTTTTCCGCTAAGGACAATATGAGTGAGGTTGATGTTCTGGAGCACGTTGACATTAAGGGAGAGTAGGCGCTGGTGTTGTTAAAATAATTTAGGGTGGATAATTCCCCGGGGCCTGAAGGAACAGTCCCCAAGCTGCTCCATGAGACGATGGAAAACATTCGTGAGCCTCTGGCTACGATCTTTCTGTCCTCGTTGTCCACGGGAATGGTACCGCAAGATTGCAGGGAGGCGCATATTGTCCCCTTCTTCAAATAGGTTAGTAGGGATAGTCCGGGTAATTTAAGACCAGTGACCTTACGTCTGTGGTGGGAAAGCTGTTGGAGAAGATTCTTACAGATAGGATCTATGGGCATTTAGAGAATCATGCTCTGATCAGGGACAGTTAGCATTGCTTTGCTAAGGGCAGGTCGTGTCTAAGAATAGACAATAGACAATAGGTGCGGAAGTAGACCATTCGACCCTTCGAGCCTGCACCGCCATTTTGAGATCATGGCTGATCATCTACTATCAATACCCGGTTCCTGCCTTGTCCCCATAACCCATGATTCCCCTATCCATAAGATACCTCTCTAGCTCCTTCTTGAAAGCATACAGAGAATTGGCCTCCACTGCCTTTCGAGGCAATGCATTCAAGACCCCCACAACTCTCTGGGAGAAGAAGTTTTTCCTTAACTCTGACCTAAATGACCGACCCCTTATCCATGCCCTCTGCTACTGGATTCTCCCAGCATCTGGAAGATATTTCCTGCCTCTATCTTGCCCAATCCCTTAATAATCTTATATGTTGCAATCAGATACCCTCTCCATCTCCTTAATACCAGCGTGCACAAGCCCAGTCTCTCAAAGCTCTCTGCATAAGACAGTTCTGTCATCCCAGGAATTAACGTTGTAAATCTACGCTGCACTTCCTCTACAGCCAGGATGTCCTTGCTTAACGCTGGAGACCAAAATTGTACACAATACTCCAGGTGTGGACTCACCAGGGCCCTGTACAAATGTAAGAGGAATTCCTTGCTCTTGTACTCAATTCCCTTTGTAATAAAGGCCAAAATTCCATTAGCCTTCTTCACTGCCTGCTGCATTTACTCATTCACCTTCAGTGACTGATGAACAAAGACTCCGAGATCTGTTTGTAATACTCCCTTACCTAACTTTACACCGTTCAAAGAAGGCTGATAGAGTTCTTTAAGGAAGTGACCAGGCATTTCGATAAGGGCAGTGCAGTGGATGTAAAATGTACATGAATATTTGTAAGGCATTTTACAAGGTTCTACACGATAGGCTTATTCAGAATGTCAGAAGGCATGCGGTCAAGGGAGGTTTGTCAAGGTAGATTCTGAATTGGCTTGGCTGCAGAAAGCAGTGTGTTGAGGAGCATGTGCACGTTCGGATTGGAAGGCTGTGACGAGTGGTGTCCTGCAGGGATCGGTTCTGGGACCTCTACATTGCGTGATTTTATTAACGACCTAATGTTGGGGTAGAAGGGCTGGTTGGCAAATTTGCAGATGACAAAAAGGTTGGTGGTGTTGCGGCCAGTGTAGAAAAATCTCGAAGATTGCAGAGAGCCATTGATAGGATGCTGAACTGGGCTGAGAAGTGGCAAATAGTATTCAACCCGGAGAAGAGTGGGGTAGTACACTTTAGTGTAGTTAAGGCAGCCAATGAAGTGTTAGTTTTCATAAGCCGAGGGTCACAGTTTAAGAGTCGCGGCTTATTGATGCAGCTCTGTGAAACACAGGTTAGCCCACACTTGGAATACTGTGTCCAGTTCTGCTCGCCTCACTATAGGAAGGATGTTGAATCAGTGGAAAGGGTGCAGAGGAGATTTACCAGGATGCTGCCTGGTTTAGAGAGTATGCTTTATGAGCAGAGATTAAGGGAGCTAGGTCTTTACTCTTTGGACTGAAGTAGGATGAGAGGAGACATGTTAGAGGTGTACAATATATTAATAGGAAAAGATAGAGTGGACAGCCAGCGCTTCTTCCCCAGGACACCGCTGCTCAAAACAGGAGGCAATGGCTTTATGGTCAGTGGAGCAAAGTTCAAGGGGATAATAGAGGAAGGCTTTTTACTCAGAGAGTGGTGGGTGCGTGGAATGCACTGCCTGAGTCAGTGGTGGACAACTAGACAGTTTTATGGGGTATTTAATGTGGGGTTTTATATGGGAGCAGGGTATAAGGGTCGGCACAACATTGTAGGCCGAAGGGCCAGTACTGTGCTGTATCGTTTCCTGTTATATGTTCTATACCCGTTCAATCACACATTCCTGGGGTCAGTCACATGGTCAACTCCTTGCACAACGTTGGAGTTACTGCTGCTCTTTTCCACCGGATATCGATTTCTCGCCTCTGAGCTTCTCTACGTCTCTGTGTGTACAGGCCGGTCGTGTGGTTTCACAACATTTCCACCCAGTGACTGGAAACTCACCACCCCTCCACAGCCATCTTTCCACTCCCCCACCCTCCTCTGTTCCACTTCTGGTCTCTCAGACACACTTATAATCTCTGAGACAGACTCTCTGTTGGAGACTACAGGAACGCTGAAAAACTGGGAGTGAAGAGGGAGATTCGATCTGTTTCTGAATCCGTTAATGTGTTATAGGACTGTGAGGCGGCATATTAGCTCTGTTTGTGACCCTGGGACAGTGCAATGGGACGGTATGGAAGGAGCTGCACTTATGTCTGATCCCGGGAGTGTTTGTTCGGCCGATGCCGAGGCGCTCTCTCTCTCTCTCTCTCTCTCTCTCTCTCTCTCTCTCTCTCTCTCTCTCTCTCTCTCTCTCTCTCTCTCTCTCTCTCTCTCTCTCTCACACACACACACACACACACACACACATACGCACACACAGACACACACACACTCACTCACACACACACATCCAGACACACCCACACACCCACACCCACACACCCACCACACACACACACAACCGCTACAGCACATCGCCTCCCGCACTATCACCCCTTTATCCAATACCCTTACCCCCATTTCCTTTCACTTCCCCCTTCGCTTTCAGTGAAGGATGTGAGATAGAAAGGCAGAGGAGACAGAGGGAGTAGAGGAAAAAGCAGAGAGCTGGAGAGAGGGGCGAAATTGAATCTCTCCAACAATCCTCCCTTTCTATTTCTACACCCTCTCTCCATTCCCTCCCAGTTTTTGCCCTCCCCTTCTTTCAGTGATACCCTTTTCTAACCCCTGTAATTCACGATTCTCTTTCCGCCAAACCGTAACCTTCCCCTTGCTGTCCCTCCCTCTGTTTCTCTCCACTTGCACTTCTCTTCTCCCCGCGCCACTCTAATCGCTACAGACTACCCCCTCTCACACCCTCAATCTCCCTCGTCCCCAGCGCTTCCTCTCTCTGCTGTCGGCTCCTCTCCTCTTCGGCTGCGCATCCGGTGTTTGCTGGTCTCGTTCTGATCCACTTGTCAACACAGGCTTCCTCTGACAACGGTTGCTTCCCCTCGCTGAGCTCAGAGACGCAGAGAGCCATCGACAGGATGGCCAAGAGCGAGACCTACATGAAAAAGCAGCTCGTAAAACCGGACTCACTGTCTCCATCGGGAGGTGAGTGGGGCAGAGATGGAGTGAGGGAGTTTCAGTCTCTTTCTAACCCGGGGAGTTTGTAATGGCGGGAGTAGAGGGAGCTTCACTCTGTGTCTGACTCCGGTAGTGTGTGATGGGACGGAGTGGAGGGAGCGTCACTCCTTTTATGTTCACGGGACTGTATAATATAAACCATATAACAACCATATAACAATTACAGCACGGAAGCAGGCCGTCTCGGCCCTTCCAGTCCGTGCCGAACGCTTACTCTCACCTAGTCCCACTGGCCCGCACGCAGCACATAAACCTCCATTTCTTTCATATCCATATGCCTATCCAATTTCACTTTAAATGACAATACCGTACCTGCCTCTAACACCTCTACTGGGAGCTCGTTCCATACAGCTACCACTGTCTGAGTAAATAAAATCCGCCTCCTATTATTCTTAAACTTTTGCCCCCTAACTCTCAAATCATGTCCTCTTGTTCGAATCTCCACTACTCTCAATGGAAAAAAGCCTATCCACGTCAACTCGATCTATCCCCCTCATAACTTTATATACCTCTGTCAAGTTCCCCCCCCCCCTCAAACTTGTACGCTCCAAAGCGCAATCTGTCCCCCATTATGGTACAGAGTGAAGGAAGATTTAACTCTGTGTCTGACCCCGGGAGTGTGTGATGTGACGGTGTGGAGGGAGCTTCACTCTGTTTCTAACCCCGGGAGTGTGTGATGGGACGGTGTGGAGGGAGATTCACTCTGTGTCTGACCCCGGATGTGTTTGATGGGACGGTTTAGAGGGAGCCTCACGCTGTTTCTGACTCTCACTGTTCTGTCCCCAGCTAAACCTGATGTATCGTATGTGGAACTTCATTTCAAATCCCTCTCTGTTCCCCGGGTCCGGACGAATGGAGGTCAGTTTCACTTTACTGGTTTGACTCTGATCAGCTGATGTGAATCTTCCTGTCGAGAAATCTCATCCCAAGCGCAGTTAACCCTGATTGTTCCCTGTTAGAGCAATGCGTGCGAGACTGGATGAGAGACGGGCTCTATGGGAGGGTGTCTGAGGAGGGAGCGCTCTGGGACGGGTCGGGGTGGAGGCAGAGCAACAGGCGGGGTTGTATAGAGGGAGGGCTGAGAAAAGGAATGAGAGACGGGCTCTATGGGAGGGTCGGTGAGGAAGGAGCGCTCTGGGAAGGGGTCGGGGGCGGAGGCAGAGCCACAGGCGGGGTGGTACAGTGGGAAGGCTGTGGAAAGGAATGAGAGACGGGCTCTATGGGAGGGTCGGTGAGGAAGGAGCGCTCTGGGAAGGGTCGGGGCGGAGGCAGAGCCACAGGTGGGGTGGTACAGAGGGAGGGCTGTGGAAAGGAGATGAGGAGTTTCTCTGGGTGGGGTCGGTGCAGAAAATCCCATGATTTTTTTTTGTGTGGTGGGCGTACCGTGAGAGGGGTTTAAACTGGGGGCACTGAGGGGAGATGTGTGATGGGGCGGGTTCGGGAGCAGGGAGTGCTGTGCCATGGCCGGTGAGCAGGAAACACCCTTGGGAAGAGTGGAGAGGAGGGAGGAGAGTGGCAAGGATCAGTGAGAAACGATAACTTTATAAAATGTGTATAACACTGACCCCGTTCTAAACCAACTCTCTCAACACTCTTTCTCCTCTCTCTCCCCTGCCTCCCTCTTTCTTCCCCCTATCTCTCACACACTGATCCTCTCCATCCTCTTTTCTTCCTCCACTATTTCCTTTCCCTACCGCACACTCTCACGCTTTCCCCCCTTTCCCAACACTTCTCTCTGTCTTTTGCACATCTCTGCCCCTTCTACGACTCCTGCTCTCTCCGTTGACTTTCCCCTCTATCTACTTACCTTTCCCCATTCTCCCCTTTCCCACACTCTGCTCCCTCTCTTTCACATTCCCCGATTACCCCTCTCTCCCTCTCGCTTACTCCTCTCTCTCCTCTGCTGTCTCTTCTCTCTTTCCCTCATTCTCTACCGCTGTCTCATTCTCTCCCTGACCGGCCTGTCCGACTTTCTCTCCCAGATGGTCCGATCTCCACCTACTCAGAGATGAACTTTCGAAGAGACGATCCCCTCATCGATGAGGAAGAGGGTGTTCACATCACCTCGGGACCCGGAGGGATGCCAACTACTATACAAACAGGTCAGTGTTCACAATAGTGACGCCATTCTGGAAGCGTCAGGTATCATTTGCCCAAGTGTTTCAAATTTTAATTCATCTGCCTCGACCACTTCTCTGCGAGCTCGTTCCACCTCCTGTCTGTGATGTGTATAAATCATCTGGTTGAAACTGTAGATGGATGTGTTTGTGAGTTGCACATGATGTGAAGATGGGTACTCTTGTGGATCATGTTGAAACTGCCAAATTGAAAAGTTCAATGCGACAGTAGATCAGTCACAGATCCGGCTGGAGAATGTCAGAGTTTAGCCCGTCATGTATCCGATTTGTGGAAAAAGAACAGAAAGTGGGCAGACAATAATACAACGGTGAAAAAATAATAAACTCTGAATCCAGATGGCCGATTCCCCGTGGATCCCCTGTATCATAATCATCTGGATAAGCCTCCCCTGAGGGACCCAGTCAAGCTCCCAAATGAAGTTGACGGAGACAGGACCCACGACTCCAACTTCATTAATCGCATAGGAGAGAGTAAAACACCTCAGGAATCAGTCAGACACTTCTCAGCCTTTGCCGAGTCAAGGAATTTGGACTCTCAGCGATTACGGCTGAAAGTAACTGAGGATGTCAGTGACTTGGATTAAATCTCATGGACCTGATGGAAAGCAGCCACGGGTTCTGAAGGAAGTAGGCGGAGAGATTGCCGAGGCTTCAACAATGATCTTTCAGGAATCGATAGAGTATTTGGATTTTCAGAAGGCCTTTGACAATATACCGCACATGAGGCTGCTTAGGAAGATGAGAGCCCGTAAAATTACAGGGAAGTTTCTAGCACGGGGGGAGCATTGGGTTGATTGGTAGAAAAGAGAGGGTAGGAATGAAGGGATCCTATTTTGGCTGCCTGCCGGTTACAAGTGGAGTTCCACAGGGGTCGGTGTTGGGACCGCTGATTTCGACAATGTCTTTCAAAGACTTGTGCAGAATTTGCAAAGATAGGTGGAGGAGTGGGAAGTGTTGAGGAAACAGAGGGCGTACAGAGGGACGCAGATAGTTTAGGGGAATGGGCAAAGAAGAGGCAAATGAGACACAATTTTGGAAAGTGTATGGTCGTGCACTTTGGAAGATGAAATAAACAAGCAGACTATTATGAAGATGGTGAGACAATTCAAAATGAAGAGTTGCAAAAGCATTTGGGAGTAGTTTTGCAAGAGACCCTAAAGGTTAACCCCCAAGTTCAGTTGGTGGTGAAGAAAGCGAATGAAATGTTGACATTCAGGTACAGAATATAAGAGCAAGGATGTGATGTTGAGGCACCAAAAGGCACCGTGAGACCCACACTGAGAGTATTGTGTGCAGCTTTGGGCTTCTCATAAATACTGACACTGGAAAGGGTTCAGAGAAGATTCAGGAAAATGCCTCCATGAATGAGAGGGTCGCTGTATGAGGAACATCCGGCAGCTCTAGAGCTATATTCCTTGGAGATCAGGGGAATGACGGGGCCTCTCATAGAAACTTACCGAATCTTCAAAGCCTGGAGAGATTAGATATGGAAATGTTATTTCCAATGGTAAGCGATTCTAGGGCAAGTGGCCACGACTTTCCGATTGAACGACGTCCTTTTAGAACTGAGATGCGGAGAAATTACTTTATTCAGAGGTGTTAAATCGGTGAAATTTTGTGACACGAGCGGGCTGTGAAAGCCAAATTATTTGGTGCATTTAACGCTGAGAGAGATAGGCTCTTGATTAGCCCGGGCATTAAAGAGTATCGGCCAGTAGGCACGGGAGTGGGGATGACTGGAAGAATTACATTTGCCCATGATTGAATGGCGGGGCAGACTCGATGGCCCAAATGTCCTCCTTCTGCTATTATATCTTATAGTCTCATGGTCTTGTGGTGTCTCCACAGCTGCTCATGGACAACAATCGAAAGTGAAGATCGGCAATAGACCGTACCGTCTGATCTGTCTACTCTGCCTAGTTACGTCCGCCCTCATCGTGACAGTGGCTGGTCTCTTGATCCACAGTGAGTGGAACGGTGTCCCGGTGGAGTCAGACCATAAGTAAAGGGAGAGGAATGAATTGTTATTGTAAAACACCACAGTGACACCGACACGCCCCTTACCATAACACC